>NC_134363.1:135743479-135838479 GCF_048569485.1 Anomaloglossus baeobatrachus | reverse complement strand
AAACAAAACAGCTGGACAAGGAAAAAGAGGAGGACACACAGATATAGGCATGGCACGCCCTTCTAAAGTCATGTAAAACACCGCAAGGTGACTCCAAGCGGAGTCTCCCTTTTTTCCAAAAATTGGGCCCCACACACCCACCCCTTCAGTGGCAGCAGTTGTGCCCCAGTTGTACACTTCACAGCTAGATTTGCATCAAGCACATTCAAAAATACGCCATTCTTATCCGTCCCCAGGATGACACCGGGGTAGGTAGCAAAGTCTTTCCTGATCCCAGCTCTGTTCATCTTGGCTTCTTTTAAAAACACAGCAAGCAAGGGTTACTCCAAGCGGAGTCTCCCTTTTTTCCAAAAATTGGGCCCCACACACACCCACCCCTTCAGTGGCAGCAGTTGTGCCCCAGTTGTACACTTCACAGCTAGATTTGCATCAAGCACATTCAAAAATACGCTATTCTTAACCGTCCCCAGGATGACACCGGGGTAGGTAGCAAAGTCTTTCCTGATCCCAGCTCTGTTCATCTTGGCTTCTTTTAAAAACAATGTAAGCAAGGGTTACTCCAAGCGGAGTCTCCCCTTTTTTCCAAAAATTGGGCCCCACACACACCCACCCATTCAGTGGCAGCAGTTGTGCCCCAGTTGTACACTTCACAGCTAGATTTGCATCAAGCACATTCAAAAATACGCCATTCTTATCCGTCCCCAGGATGACACCGGGGTAGGTAGCAAAGTCTTTCCTGATCCCAGCTCTGTTCATCTTGGCTTCTTTTAAAAACACAGCAAGCAAGGGTTACTCCAAGCGGAGTCTCCCTTTTTTCCAAAAATTGGGCCACACAGACACCCACCACATCAGTGGCAGCACTTGGGCCCTAGTTGCAAACAGGATGTTTTGATTTGCATCAAGCACATTCAAAAATACGCTATTCTTAGCCGTCCCCAGGATGACACCGGGGTAGGTAGCAAAGTCTTTGCTGACCCATGACTTGTTCATCTTGGCTTCTTTTAAAAACAATGTAAGCAAGGGTTACTCCAAGCGGAGTCTCCCTTTTTTCCAAAAATTGGGCCACACAGACACCCACCCCATCAGT
Source organism: Anomaloglossus baeobatrachus (assembly GCF_048569485.1). NCBI lineage: Eukaryota > Metazoa > Chordata > Amphibia > Anura > Aromobatidae > Anomaloglossus > Anomaloglossus baeobatrachus. Next base: position 135,837,392 of record NC_134363.1, on the reverse strand, counting down.
GGCAGCACTTGGGCCCTAGTTGCAAACAGGATGTTTTGATTTGCATCAAGCACATTCAAAAATACGCTATTCTTAGCCGTCCCCAGGATGACACCGGGGTAGGTAGCAAAGTCTTTCCTGATCCCAGCTCTGTTCATCTTGGCTTCTTTTAAAAACACAGCAAGCAAGGGTTACTCCAAGCGGAGTCTCCCTTTTTTCCAAAAATTGGGCCACACAGACACCCACCCCATCAGTGGCAGCACTTGGGCCCTAGTTGCAAACAGGATGTTTTGATTTGCATCAAGCACATTCAAAAATACGCTATTCTTAGCCGTCCCCAGGATGACACCGGGGTAGGTAGCAAAGTCTTTCCTGATCCCAGCTCTGTTCATCTTGGCTTCTTTTAAAAACACAGCAAGCAAGGGTTACTCCAAGCGGAGTCTCCCTTTTTTCCAAAAATTGGGCCACACAGACACCCACCCCATCAGTGGCAGCACTTGGGCCCTAGTTGCAAACAGGATGTTTTGATTTGCATCAAGCACATTCAAAAATACGCTATTCTTAGCCGTCCCCAGGATGACACCGGGGTAGGTAGCAAAGTCTTTCCTGATCCCAGCTCTGTTCATCTTGGCTTCTTTTAAAAACACAGCAAGCAAGGGTTACTCCAAGCGGAGTCTCCCTTTTTTCCAAAAATTGGGCCACACAGACACCCACCCCATCAGTGGCAGCACTTGGGCCCTAGTTGCAAACAGGATGTTTTGATTTGCATCAAGCACATTCAAAAATACGCTATTCTTAGCCGTCCCCAGGATGACACCGGGGTAGGTAGCAAAGTCTTTCCTGATCCCAGCTCTGTTCATCTTGGCTTCTTTTAAAAACACAGCAAGCAAGGGTTACTCCAAGCGGAGTCTCCCTTTTTTCCAAAAATTGGGCCACACAGACACCCACCCCATCAGTGGCAGCACTTGGGCCCTAGTTGCAAACAGGATGTTTTGATTTGCATCAAGCACATTCAAAAATACGCTATTCTTAGCCGTCCCCAGGATGACACCGGGGTAGGTAGCAAAGTCTTTCCTGATCCCAGCTCTGTTCATCTTGGCTTCTTTTAAAAACACAGCAAGCAAGGGTTACTCCAAGCGGAGTCTCCCTTTTTTCCAAAAATTGGGCCACACAGACACCCACCCCATCAGTGGCAGCACTTGGGCCCTAGTTGCAAACAGGATGTTTTGATTTGCATCAAGCACATTCAAAAATACGCTATTCTTAGCCGTCCCCAGGATGACACCGGGGTAGGTAGCAAAGTCTTTCCTGATCCCAGCTCTGTTCATCTTGGCTTCTTTTAAAAACACAGCAAGCAAGGGTTACTCCAAGCGGAGTCTCCCTTTTTTCCAAAAATTGGGCCACACAGACACCCACCCCATCAGTGGCAGCACTTGGGCCCTAGTTGCAAACAGGATGTTTTGATTTGCATCAAGCACATTCAAAAATACGCTATTCTTAGCCGTCCCCAGGATGACACCGGGGTAGGTAGCAAAGTCTTTGCTGACCCATGACTTGTTCATCTTGGCTTCTTTTAAAAACAATGTAAGCAAGGGTTACTCCAAGCGGAGTCTCCCCTTTTTTCCAAAAATTGGGCCCCACACACACCCACCCATTCAGTGGCAGCAGTTGTGCCCCAGTTGTACACTTCACAGCTAGATTTGCATCAAGCACATTCAAAAATACGCCATTCTTATCCGTCCCCAGGATGACACCGGGGTAGGTAGCAAAGTCTTTCCTGATCCCAGCTCTGTTCATCTTGGCTTCTTTTAAAAACACAGCAAGCAAGGGTTACTCCAAGCGGAGTCTCCCTTTTTTCCAAAAATTGGGCCACACAGACACCCACCACATCAGTGGCAGCACTTGGGCCCTAGTTGCAAACAGGATGTTTTGATTTGCATCAAGCACATTCAAAAATACGCTATTCTTAGCCGTCCCCAGGATGACACCGGGGTAGGTAGCAAAGTCTTTGCTGACCCATGACTTGTTCATCTTGGCTTCTTTTAAAAACAATGTAAGCAAGGGTTACTCCAAGCGGAGTCTCCCTTTTTTCCAAAAATTGGGCCACACAGACACCCACCCCATCAGTGGCAGCACTTGGGCCCTAGTTGCAAACAGGATGTTTTGATTTGCATCAAGCACATTCAAAAATACGCTATTCTTAGCCGTCCCCAGGATGACACCGGGGTAGGTAGCAAAGTCTTTCCTGATCCCAGCTCTGTTCATCTTGGCTTCTTTTAAAAACACAGCAAGCAAGGGTTACTCCAAGCGGAGTCTCCCTTTTTTCCAAAAATTGGGCCACACAGACACCCACCCCATCAGTGGCAGCACTTGGGCCCTAGTTGCAAACAGGATGTTTTGATTTGCATCAAGCACATTCAAAAATACGCTATTCTTAGCCGTCCCCAGGATGACACCGGGGTAGGTAGCAAAGTCTTTCCTGATCCCAGCTCTGTTCATCTTGGCTTCTTTTAAAAACACAGCAAGCAAGGGTTACTCCAAGCGGAGTCTCCCTTTTTTCCAAAAATTGGGCCACACAGACACCCACCCCATCAGTGGCAGCACTTGGGCCCTAGTTGCAAACAGGATGTTTTGATTTGCATCAAGCACATTCAAAAATACGCTATTCTTAGCCGTCCCCAGGATGACACTGGGGTAGGTAGCAAAGTCTTTGCTGACCCATGACTTGTTCATCTTGGCTTCTTTTAAAAACAATGTAAGCAAGGGTTACTCCAAGCGGAGTCTCCCCTTTTTTCCAAAAATTGGGCCCCACACACACCCACCCATTCAGTGGCAGCAGTTGTGCCCCAGTTGTACACTTCACAGCTAGATTTGCATCAAGCACATTCAAAAATACGCCATTCTTATCCGTCCCCAGGATGACACCGGGGTAGGTAGCAAAGTCTTTCCTGATCCCAGCTCTGTTCATCTTGGCTTCTTTTAAAAACACAGCAAGCAAGGGTTACTCCAAGCGGAGTCTCCCTTTTTTCCAAAAATTGGGCCACACAGACACCCACCACATCAGTGGCAGCACTTGGGCCCTAGTTGCAAACAGGATGTTTTGATTTGCATCAAGCACATTCAAAAATACGCTATTCTTAGCCGTCCCCAGGATGACACCGGGGTAGGTAGCAAAGTCTTTGCTGACCCATGACTTGTTCATCTTGGCTTCTTTTAAAAACAATGTAAGCAAGGGTTACTCCAAGCGGAGTCTCCCTTTTTTCCAAAAATTGGGCCACACAGACACCCACCCCATCAGTGGCAGCACTTGGGCCCTAGTTGCAAACAGGATGTTTTGATTTGCATCAAGCACATTCAAAAATACGCTATTCTTAGCCGTCCCCAGGATGACACCGGGGTAGGTAGCAAAGTCTTTCCTGATCCCAGCTCTGTTCATCTTGGCTTCTTTTAAAAACACAGCAAGCAAGGGTTACTCCAAGCGGAGTCTCCCTTTTTTCCAAAAATTGGGCCACACAGACACCCACCCCATCAGTGGCAGCACTTGGGCCCTAGTTGCAAACAGGATGTTTTGATTTGCATCAAGCACATTCAAAAATACGCTATTCTTAGCCGTCCCCAGGATGACACCGGGGTAGGTAGCAAAGTCTTTCCTGATCCCAGCTCTGTTCATCTTGGCTTCTTTTAAAAACACAGCAAGCAAGGGTTACTCCAAGCGGAGTCTCCCTTTTTTCCAAAAATTGGGCCACACAGACACCCACCCCATCAGTGGCAGCACTTGGGCCCTAGTTGCAAACAGGATGTTTTGATTTGCATCAAGCACATTCAAAAATACGCTATTCTTAGCCGTCCCCAGGATGACACTGGGGTAGGTAGCAAAGTCTTTGCTGACCCATGACTTGTTCATCTTGGCTTCTTTTAAAAACAATGTAAGCAAGGGTTACTCCAAGCGGAGTCTCCCCTTTTTTCCAAAAATTGGGCCCCACACACACCCACCCATTCAGTGGCAGCAGTTGTGCCCCAGTTGTACACTTCACAGCTAGATTTGCATCAAGCACATTCAAAAATACGCCATTCTTATCCGTCCCCAGGATGACACCGGGGTAGGTAGCAAAGTCTTTCCTGATCCCAGCTCTGTTCATCTTGGCTTCTTTTAAAAACACAGCAAGCAAGGGTTACTCCAAGCGGAGTCTCCCTTTTTTCCAAAAATTGGGCCACACAGACACCCACCACATCAGTGGCAGCACTTGGGCCCTAGTTGCAAACAGGATGTTTTGATTTGCATCAAGCACATTCAAAAATACGCTATTCTTAGCCGTCCCCAGGATGACACCGGGGTAGGTAGCAAAGTCTTTGCTGACCCATGACTTGTTCATCTTGGCTTCTTTTAAAAACAATGTAAGCAAGGGTTACTCCAAGCGGAGTCTCCCTTTTTTCCAAAAATTGGGCCACACAGACACCCACCCCATCAGTGGCAGCACTTGGGCCCTAGTTGCAAACAGGATGTTTTGATTTGCATCAAGCACATTCAAAAATACGCTATTCTTAGCCGTCCCCAGGATGACACCGGGGTAGGTAGCAAAGTCTTTCCTGATCCCAGCTCTGTTCATCTTGGCTTCTTTTAAAAACACAGCAAGCAAGGGTTACTCCAAGCGGAGTCTCCCTTTTTTCCAAAAATTGGGCCACACAGACACCCACCCCATCAGTGGCAGCACTTGGGCCCTAGTTGCAAACAGGATGTTTTGATTTGCATCAAGCACATTCCAAATCCACAAGCATTTACTCTCCCCAGGATGACACAGGGGTAGTAAATTCCTTCTGGATCCATGACTTGTTCATTTTGATGAACGTCAGTCTGTCCACATTGTCACTGGACAGACGCGTGCGCTTATCTGTCAGCACACACCCAGCAGCACTGAATACACGTTCAGAGACAACGCTGGCAGCTGGACACGACAAAATCTCCAAGGCGTAAGTTGCGAGCTCTGGCCATTTTTGTAGGTTTGAAGCCCAAAAGGAGCAAGGCTCCAGTTGCACAGTCATGGCATCGATGTTCATTTGGAGATACTCCTGTATCATCCTCTCCAGCCGTTGACTATGTGTCAGACTTGTTGTCTCTGGTGGCCTTGCAAAAGAGGGTCTAAAAAAATTATGAAAAGATTCCATAAAATTGCTGTTACCGGCACCAGAAAAGGTCCTACTGGTACGGGTAGACTGTTGAAGATGACGAGACCGTCCCATGTTTGTCAAGTTACAACTGGGAGATTCACTCCCTGCACCTGCACGGTTGTTTGGTGGAAAAGCCGAGCTAAGATCTAGTAACAGCTTCTGCTGATACTCCTGCATACGTGCGTCCCTTTCTATGGCTGGAATTATGTCACAAAATTTGGACTTGTACCGGGGATCTAATAGTGTGGCAATCCAGTAGTCATCATCACTTCTAATTTTGACAATACGACTGTCATGTTGGAGGTAGTGCAACAAAAAGGCACTCATGTGTCTTGCGCAGCCATGCGGACCAAGTCCATGCTGTGTTTGTGGCATAGAGGTGCTACCCGTTCTTTCTTCCTCTGACATCTGACCCCAACCTCTTTCAACTGAAATTTGACCAAGGTCTCCCTCATCCGCTGAGTCTTCCATGTCCATGGACAGTTCGTCCTCCATTTCTTCATGTTCTCCTGCACCTTGCTCAACATTTCGCCTGCTACTATGCGCCCTTGTCGATCCCTGTCCCCCATGGTCCCATGCCTGCTGCGTTGGTGATGATGAACGTCTGGACCTTCGTGATGTTGTTGTCCCTTGCGCATATGAATCCTCCTGTAGTTCCTCCCCTTCATGTTGTCCCACCCCCTGACTCCGAATAGTGTTTAGCGTGTGCTCCAGCATGTAAATGACTGGAATCGTCATGCTGATAATGGCATTGTCAGAGCTAAACATATTCGTCGCCATGTCGAAACTGTGCAGAAGGGTGCATAGGTCCTTGATCTGAGACCACTCCATCAGGGTGATCTGCCCCACCTCTGCATCTCGTTGGCCCAGGCTATACGTCATGACGTATTGCACCAGGGCTCTGCGGTGCTGCCACAGTCGCTGTAACATGTGGAGAGTTGAATTCCAGCGTGTCGCCACATCGCATTTCAGGCGATGAACCGGCAGGCCGAAAGACTTCTGGAGCGATGCAAGTCGCTCTGCTGCGGCGCTTGAACGGCGGAAGTGAGCTGACAGTTTTCGTGCCCTGTTCAGAAGGCCATCTAGGCCGGGATAGTGTGTTAAAAATTGCTGCACGACAAGGTTCAACACGTGAGCCATACAAGGTACGTGTGTCACCTTGCCCAGGCGAAGTGCCGCACCCAGGTTTGCAGCATTGTCGCACACGGCCTTACCAGGCTGCAGTTTGAGTGGAGACAACCATTTATTAAACTCGGACCGCAAAGCTGACCACAACTCCTCAGCTGTGTGACTCTTATTACCAAGACATGTCAAGCTAAAGACCGCCTGATGCCGTTGCGCTCTGCTGCCAGCATAGTAATGAGGGGTGCGTGATTCCTTCTGCGCAGTGAGAACGCTGGTGGCCTGACCAGGCAGGCTTGGGGCGGAGGTGGAGGACCCAGATGAGGTGGAGGATGCAGAAGCAGTGGCGGAACTTGGACAGACAGAGGATTGACACACAAGTCGTGGGGACGGCAAGACTTGTGCAGCAGACCCTTCACCATCTATCACCATAGTTACCCAGTGCCCAGTCAGCGACATGTAACGTCCCTGTCCATGCTTACTGGTCCAAGTATCGGTGGTGAAATGCACCCGTTCACACACAGAGTTTCTCAAGGAAGCGGTGATGTTGTGTGCGACATGCTGGTGTAGCGCGGGCACACCTTTCTTAGAGAAGTAGTGGCGACTAGGCATCTGGTACTGGGGCACAGCGACAGACATAAGGTCTCTAAAATCCTGTGTGTCCACTAGGCGGAAAGGCAGCATTTCGGTAGCCAACAGCTTACAGAGGGATAGAGTCAACCTCTTAGCTTTGTCATGGGTCGGAGGAAGTGGCCTTTTATTTGACCACATCTGAGGGACAGAGATCTGGCTGCTGTGTGTAGACGGTGTTGAGTAGGGTGTCCCTGGAAAAATGCAGGTTTGTGAGGAAAGTGCAGGCGGAGACATGATGTTGCCTTCATCCAACGTTGGTGCTATCGATGTCTGAGAGAGCTGTACACACTCACTTGTTTCCCCTTCCAAACCAACTGACGACCTTACAAGCAAACTGCCTGTTGCGGTTACAGTGGTGGAAGTTTTGCGTGGAAAAACAGGTGTGGCAGCTGTCCCCACAGTCCTAGAAGATGAAGAGCGCGCGGATGCAGTGGAAGGGGCGGGCGGTGGATGGTTCGCTCCGCTAGGCCGCATTGCAGCACGGTGAGCTTCCCACCGGGACTTATGATATTTATTCATGTGACGATTCATGGAAGAAGTTGTCAAACTGCTGAGCTTTTGACCTCTACTAAGAGAATCATGACAAATGTTACATATCACATGAGTTGGGCGATCTTTTTCGATGTGAAAAAAGGACCAGGCTAGGCAAGGCTTAGAGGCCATGCGACCTGTTGATCCACCCCGAATAATGCTCATAGGCAGAGTGGTGGCTGAGGATGCAGTTGTAGACGTGCTACCAGTGCTCCGACTCTGTCCAGGAAGGCGCAAGGTAACTTCGTCGTCGGTTGCATCCTCCTCCACCGCCTCTGTTGACCTCCTCGAGTGCCTGACTGGGGGTTGACAGTAGGTGGGATCTAGAACGTCATCATCAATTGTTGTGTTTGCACTCCCCTCCCCCTCAGACCGAGCCTCTTCTTGCCCTGACGGAATATTTAAGTTGTCATCCCAATCGGGTATCTGCGTCTCATCTTCATCAGTATGTTCCTCATTGTCTATAACCACAGGTGTTACAGTTTGTGACAAAGGGTCAACATTATGCTCAGAAACTTGGTCCTCACGGCCTGAATCTGAGTCACAAAGGTTCTGGGCATCACTGCAGACCATTTCCTGTTCTGTACTCACTGTAGCTTGGGAGCAGACCTCTGATTCCCAGGCTATAGTGTGACTGAACAGCTCTGCAGACTCAGCCATCTCAGTTCCACCATACTGTGCAGGGCTGATGGAGACTTCAGAGCTGGGAGAAATCAAGTGTGATTGGGATGACAACTCAGAGGACTGGTGTTTTTTGGATGCGGTACTTGAAGTGGCTGAGAGGGCACTTGTTGGACCACTTGAGATCCATTCAAGCATTTTCCTTTTTTGCCCATCATCTACCTTTCTTCCTGTTGTTCGTGTCCGTAAAAAAGGGAGCACATCGGATTGTCCACGGTAAGTAGTAGACATCTTACTTTTGCTGGTAGATGGTCTATCTTCAGCAGATGATAATGGAGCTTTGCCACCTTCCCCACGGACAAAACCTTTTTTGCCTTTTCCACCACGCCTCTTCCCCTTTCCACCAGCATCTGTCATTTTGCCACTCATGTTGATTGCGACAAGATTGTGGACTGAAAATGTGGTAGTAAAAATTGAGAGGTGGTGAAGATTGCAGTGGTGGTCTAGCTTTATTAACAGCAGAATAATAAAGAATAAATATCCCTGACAATGCAACTTAGTTATAATTAGTTGGAGTGTGCAACGCAGGCAGACGTGCTGCAAATGTCTTTGCACTAGTGGGACTATAGCAAAGTCCAATAGCCACGTATAGGATGCCACTAGGTACACTGAGTGTTTGCTAGTATAATGGCTTGGTTAGAATGAGTTGTAGTGTGCAACGCAGGCAGACGCGCTCTGCAAATGTCTTTGCACTAGTGGGACTATAGCAAAGTCCAATAGCCACGTATAGGATGCCACTAGGTACACTGAGTGTTTGCTAGTATAATGGCTTGGTTTTAATGAGTTGTAGTGTGCAACGCAGGCAGACGCGCTCTGCAAATGTCTTTGCACTAGTGGGACTATAGCAAAGTCCAATAGCCACGTATAGGATGCCACTAGGTACACTGAGTGTTTGCTAGTATAATGGCTTGGTTAGAATGAGTTGTAGTGTGCAACGCAGGCAGACGCGCTCTGCAAATGTCTTTGCACTAGTGGGACTATAGCAAAGTCCAATAGCCACGTATAGGATGCCACTAGGTACACTGAGTGTTTGCTAGTATAATGGCTTGGTTAGAATGAGTTGCAGTGTGCAACGCAGGCAGACGCGCTCTGCAAATGTCTTTGCACTAGTGGGACTATAGCAAAGTCCAATAGCCACGTATAGGATGCCACTAGGTACACTGAGTGTTTGCTAGTATAATGGCTTGGTTAGAATGAGTTGTAGTGTGCAACGCAGGCAGACGCGCTCTGCAAATGTCTTTGCACTAGTGGGACTATAGCAAAGTCCAATAGCCACGTATAGGATGCCACTAGGTACACTGAGTGTTTGCTAGTATAATGGCTTGGTTAGAATGAGTTGTAGTGTGCAACGCAGGCAGACGCGCTCTGCAAATGTCTTTGCACTAGTGGGACTATAGCAAAGTCCAATAGCCACGTATAGGATGCCACTAGGTACACTGAGTGTTTGCTAGTATAATGGCTTGGTTAGAATGAGTTGTAGTGTGCAACGCAGGCAGACGCGCTCTGCAAATGTCTTTGCACTAGTGGGACTATAGCAAAGTCCAATAGCCACGTATAGGATGCCACTAGGTACACTGAGTGTTTGCTAGTATAATGGCTTGGTTAGAATGAGTTGTAGTGTGCAACGCAGGCAGACGCGCTCTGCAAATGTCTTTGCACTAGTGGGACTATAGCAAAGTCCAATAGCCACGTATAGGATGCCACTAGGTACACTGAGTGTTTGCTAGTATAATGGCTTGGTTAGAATGAGTTGTAGTGTGCAACGCAGGCAGACGCGCTCTGCAAATGTCTTTGCACTAGTGGGACTATAGCAAAGTCCAATAGCCACGTATAGGATGCCACTAGGTACACTGAGTGTTTGCTAGTATAATGGCTTGGTTAGAATGAGTTGTAGTGTGCAACGCAGGCAGACGCGCTCTGCAAATGTCTTTGCACTAGTGGGACTATAGCAAAGTCCAATAGCCACGTATAGGATGCCACTAGGTACACTGAGTGTTTGCTAGTATAATGGCTTGGTTAGAATGAGTTGTAGTGTGCAACGCAGGCAGACGCGCTCTGCAAATGTCTTTGCACTAGTGGGACTATAGCAAAGTCCAATAGCCACGTATAGGATGCCACTAGGTACACTGAGTGTTTGCTAGTATAATGGCTTGGTTAGAATGAGTTGTAGTGTGCAACGCAGGCAGACGCGCTCTGCAAATGTCTTTGCACTAGTGGGACTATAGCAAAGTCCAATAGCCACGTATAGGATGCCACTAGGTACACTGAGTGTTTGCTAGTATAATGGCTTGGTTAGAATGAGTTGTAGTGTGCAACGCAGGCAGACGCGCTCTGCAAATGTCTTTGCACTAGTGGGACTATAGCAAAGTCCAATAGCCACGTATAGGATGCCACTAGGTACACTGAGTGTTTGCTAGTATAATGGCTTGGTTAGAATGAGTTGTAGTGTGCAACGCAGGCAGACGCGCTCTGCAAATGTCTTTGCACTAGTGGGACTGTAGCAAAGTCCAATAGCCACGTATAGGATGCCACTAGGTACACTGAGTGTTTGCTAGTATAATGGCTTGGTTAGAATGAGTTGTAGTGTGCAACGCAGGCAGACGCGCTCTGCAAATGTCTTTGCACTAGTGGGACTATAGCAAAGTCCAATAGCCACGTATAGGATGCCACTAGGTACACTGAGTGTTTGCTAGTATAATGGCTTGGTTAGAATGAGTTGTAGTGTGCAACGCAGGCAGACGCGCTCTGCAAATGTCTTTGCACTAGTGGGACTATAGCAAAGTCCAATAGCCACGTATAGGATGCCACTAGGTACACTGAGTGTTTGCTAGTATAATGGCTTGGTTAGAATGAGTTGTAGTGTGCAACGCAGGCAGACGCGCTCTGCAAATGTCTTTGCACTAGTGGGACTATAGCAAAGTCCAATAGCCACGTATAGGATGCCACTAGGTACACTGAGTGTTTGCTAGTATAATGGCTTGGTTAGAATGAGTTGTAGTGTGCAACGCAGGCAGACGCGCTCTGCAAATGTCTTTGCACTAGTGGGACTATAGCAAAGTCCAATAGCCACGTATAGGATGCCACTAGGTACACTGAGTGTTTGCTAGTATAATGGCTTGGTTAGAATGAGTTGTAGTGTGCAACGCAGGCAGACGCGCTCTGCAAATGTCTTTGCACTAGTGGGACTATAGCAAAGTCCAATAGCCACGTATAGGATGCCACTAGGTACACTGAGTGTTTGCTAGTATAATGGCTTGGTTAGAATGAGTTGTAGTGTGCAACGCAGGCAGACGCGCTCTGCAAATGTCTTTGCACTAGTGGGACTATAGCAAAGTCCAATAGCCACGTATAGGATGCCACTAGGTACACTGAGTGTTTGCTAGTATAATGGCTTGGTTAGAATGAGTTGTAGTGTGCAACGCAGGCAGACGCGCTCTGCAAATGTCTTTGCACTAGTGGGACTATAGCAAAGTCCAATAGCCACGTATAGGATGCCACTAGGTACACTGAGTGTTTGCTAGTATAATGGCTTGGTTAGAATGAGTTGTAGTGTGCAACGCAGGCAGACGCGCTCTGCAAATGTCTTTGCACTAGTGGGACTATAGCAAAGTCCAATAGCCACGTATAGGATGCCACTAGGTACACTGAGTGTTTGCTAGTATAATGGCTTGGTTAGAATGAGTTGTAGTGTGCAACGCAGGCAGACGCGCTCTGCAAATGTCTTTGCACTAGTGGGACTATAGCAAAGTCCAATAGCCACGTATAGGATGCCACTAGGTACACTGAGTGTTTGCTAGTATAATGGCTTGGTTAGAATGAGTTGTAGTGTGCAATGCAGGCAGACGCGCTCTGCAAATGTCTTTGCACTAGTGGGACTATAGCAAAGTCCAATAGCCACGTATAGGATGCCACTAGGTACACTGAGTGTTTGCTAGTATAATGGCTTAGTTATCAGTTGGAGTGTGCAGAGGACAAGAGGGTACAGTGGCAGGATTGTGGTGCTCTGGGTAGAGGAATGGAAGACTGCCTTTCTATTCCCTCCTAATGGTGAAATGCAGGTAGGAAATCCCTGACCTGGGCTACACAGACGCTGTTGCTGTTTGCAGGACCTGTCACCTATGGCTCTCTGACCCTGCCGGTTGGAGCCCTTAAAAGGACTGCTATAAAGTGCTCTCCCTAAGCTGTCTAACGCTGTGTATGCAGCGCATACAGCTGTATCGGCTATAGGACTCAGGAAGACGGAGCTGCGACAGTGATGTCTGACACCAAAGACGCAGAAGGCAGATAATGGCGTCCGTGAAGAAAATGTCCGGTTTTATAATGCAGGGACATGTGACATGCAGATCCTATCACACATGCCGTTGCTTCTCTGGCTCAAAGTCCACTTAGGTGTGTGTGTGTGTCTGGGATTGGCTGACATGCTGGCCCGCCCCACAAGACGCGCGCGCTTAGGGAAGGAAGACAAGAAAAAAAAAAAAAAAAAATGGCGATCGCCATTATAGAAACAGCAGTGATCTGAAGGCGCTGTTCACGCACACTATACACTGAAATGTGATAATAGTTTGATTCACAGAGTGACTTACACTATTACAGCAGAAACCAAGCTATGATTTAGCTGTTTTTTGGCTGCTAGAACCGTTCTCGAACGTTTCTAGAACTACCGAGCTTTTGCAAAAAGCTCGAGTTCTAGTTCGATCTAGAACATGCCCCAAAATCACTCGAGCCGCGAACTGGAGAACCACGAACCACGAACCGCGCTCAACTCTAGTGAGTATATACTAAGCAACATGGACAAATGGCAATGGTACAACAGGATTATTAAGTTGGTGCGCAGAGGTGCTGAAGAAGCTGAGATTGTGCAGTAATACCAATAAGGTGTTGCTGAGCAGAGAAACAAGAGTGATAAAGACCAGATAAACCAGATGGGAAAAGCAGAATTGTAGTACTGAAAGCTACTGTAGCAGAGCAGAAACAGTGATGACTGATGTACTAGAGTTGGAACAGTGATGACTGATGTACTAGAGTTGGAACAGTGATGACTGATGTACTAGAGTTGGAACAGTGATGACTGATGTACTAGAGTTGGAACAGTGATGACTGATGTACTAGAACTGGAACAGTGATGACTAATGTACTAGAGCTGAAACAGTGATGACTGATGTACTAGAGTTGGAACAGTGATGACTGATGTACCAGAGCTGGAACAGTGATGACTGATGTAGCAGAGCAGAAACAGTGATGACAGATGTACTAGAGTTGGAACAGTGATGACTGATGTACTAGAGCTGGAACAGTGATGACTAATGTAGTAGAGCTGGAACAGTGATGACTAATGTACCAGAGCTGAAACATTGATTACTGATGTACTACCATGTTTTTCCAAAAATAAGACACTGTCTTATACTTTTTTTTCCCCCCAAAAAGAGCACTAGGGCTTATTTTTGGAGGAGGTTTTATTCTTGGAGAAACATGGTTGGGGGGTAAGTTTACCCCCCAAAAAACAGACCCTCCCCCCACTTCCCAAGACACTCATACTTACCAGACCCGGACATCTGCGTGGCTCCCAGGTCCTCCCTGTGATCTCCGGTGGGTGCTGCACGCCGTCCTCCCCTGCTTCTGTCCGAAGCCGAGACACACACACACAGACACACATACACGTACATCAGACTCTCACTTACTGATCATATCCAGCGTTAAAGAATGCTTCCGGAATGATGGGAGGAAGTCACGTGCCGCAGGTCCGGTAAACTAGCATTGCAGGTCCTTGCGCTCCACTGCACTGCCTCTCAGGATTCTTCCGGCGAGAAGAAATCGGTGTTGCTGGATGTGGTGAGTGTGTGTGTGTGATTTGATGTGTGTGTGTGTGCGATCTGATATGTGTGTGAGATCGGATGTGTGCGGGGGTGCGATCACTGCAGGGCCTCCTGCTCGGTGTCTACTGAGTATGATTGCGGGGTGTCCGCTGTCTATAATGAAGTGTCCTGCAGTATTCTTTAACTTTTTTAGCTGCATGGACACTTCATTATTGAACCACGACTATGGCTTATTTTCGAGGGAGGGCTTATATTTAAACCTTGTTCCGAAAATGCTGAAAATCCCTGCTAGGGCTTATTTTCAGGGGAAGGCTTATTTTTGGAAAAACACGGTAGAGCTAGAATAGTGATGACTGATGTATTAGAGCTGGAACAGGGATGACTTATGTACTAGAGCTGGAACAGTAATGACTGATGTACTAGAGCTGGAACAGTAATGACTAATGTACTAGAGCTGGAACAGTAATGACTTATGTACTAGAGTTGGGACAGTGATGACTGATGTACTAGAGCTGGAACAGTGATGACTGATGTACTAGAGTTGGGACAGTGATGACTGATGTACTAGAGCTGGGACAGTGATGACTGATGTACTAGAGCTGGGACAGTGATGACTAATTTACTAGAGCTGGAACAGTGATGACTGATGTACTAGAGCTGGAACAGTGATGACTAATGTAGCAGAGGAGAAAGAGTGATGACTGATGTACTTGAGCTGGAACAGTGATGACTGATGTAGCAGAGGAGAAACAGTGGTTACTGATGTATTAGAGCTGGAACAGTTGTGAGCCCAAGGGGTTACTCCCATGATACAGCAGGTCGCAGACTAGGAACAAGACCAGACTATGACTGAGTAGGGACTCTTTCTTTATATATGATTAGGATGTGGAAGATGCAACACAGAATTTACCATAAACAAATATACATGCATCCGACTCAGGAGGCCAGGATTAATGTGCTGGTCCAGCGACACTTTCTAATGTATCATGAACTACTGGAACAATTTACATGACAGGAAACCTAACCAATGATAGCACAAAATCTCTAAACTAGTAAGGAGAGTAAATCACTGAGTGTTCAGCAGGACCTGTCTCTGGCCAGCACAATGATTAGCAAACTAAACTATTTCACTATTCCCCACTCTCCCCTTCTCATATGTGCACAGTAACAGGCAACCTGGGGCTAAACACCTTGTTTACAGCAATGCTGTAGTAACTCAATTTCAGTCCTGTGTAACTGGCTGCAGCATGCCTCAACCGATTTGGCGCCAAAATACTGAGTATGTAAACACTTTCCACAAAAATAGAAAACTAAGTGCAGGGCCCGAACTCAGGACTTACAGTACCAAAAGATTGGTCCAGGGATATTGGATCCAGAGAAGGTCTGACAGGTTTCAGCACCGCAGAGCGTTCATAAGCGACCTACAGTCACCGGGGAGTGATGAGCTAAGGAACAGAACACCAGTCAGATGGAAGGCTGACGTTACCCGGAAAGTTAATCTGGTTACAGTTCTTTCTATGGCAGAAGTCTCTGATTGCCTGGCACATAGCTGAGTGGTCTCTGTTCACCTAGCACTTAGCAGGCAGTCTCTATCAGACCAGGCAACGTAGACCAGTGCAAGGAAAGCCAGCCACTGCACCTCAGAATCTTTTTCGCTCCTTGCCTCCACTTACTGCTTCTCTCTCTTCTTCCACACAGAATCCTGCTTCCAGACTGAGCAGAGAACCCTCGGGTGGATGGGAGTAGACGCTGCAACTGAAACATCAGCACTCTCACACAGTGTAGTAGCAGAGCTGGAACAGTGATGGCTGATGTACTAGAGCTGGAACAGCGATGGCTGATGTTACTAGAGCTGGAAAAGTGATAACTGATGTAGCTGGAACAGTGATGACTGATGACGTAGATCTGGAACAGTGATGATTGATGTAGTAGAGCTGGAACAACTATGACTGATTTATTAGAGATGGAACAGTGATGAATGATGTAGTAGAGCAGGAACATTGATGACTGATGTAGCAAAGCTGGAACATTGATGGCTGATGTAGTAGAGCTGAAACAGTAATGACTGATGTAGTAGAGCTGGAACAGTGATGAGTGATGTAGTAGAACAGGAACATTGATGACTGATGTAATAGAGCTGGAACAGTGATGACTGATGTAGCTGGAACAGTGATAACTGATTAACTAGATCTGGAACAGTAATGGTTGATGTAATAGAGCTGGAACAACTATGACTGATGTATTAGAGCTGGAACAGGGATGAATGATGTATTAGACCTGGAACAGTGATGAATAATGTAGTAGAGCAGGGACATTGATGTCTAATGTAGTGGAGCTGGAACATTGATGATTTATGTAGTAGACCTGAAACAGTGATGGCTGATGTAGCACAAATGGAAAAGCAATTACTGATGTAACAACACAGAACTGCAACAGAAATGGCTGGCGTAGTAGAGCTCGAACAGCAGGGATTTATGTAACAGCTGGAACAGCGGTGATTGATGTAGCAGAGCTTGAATAGAGATGACTACTGTAATAGCACTGAACCAATGGAAGACAAACCAACAGAAAAGTGCCAGCAAAGGAAAGCAGCAGGATACCATTCACTTGCACAGTCAATTGGTGCCCATGCACCTCAGCCATTTTAAAAGAAAATTAATTCAAAGAAGTGTAAAGGGTTGAAAGAACTATGCAATAGAGAAAGACGATGCAGAGCTCGGCAGTGTAGATTCCTGTCTCACTTGGGTTAATATGCAAGGGAAAGGAACTAATTTGCCTAGGTTGGATTGCCTACATATATTATTGGTGAGCCATCCATGAGCAAATGTGAGAACATCACCACAAATGGGGCACTTTTATGACTACAAATGCGAGCCTTTTGGCATAAATAAAAATATCAGTACCCCATCTTCAAAGTCAAATACCTCCATTTGCATTTCAAAAGGTTCAAAAATTAAAACTATCAATACAGAGTGATATATCAGTGTATAATATTTTATCTTTCCCATTAAGTGAATAAATAATTGAAAAGTTCCATGAGGATCTCAGTTTAACTCAACTCTCTAGCGCCTGTGCTGGTGTACTAAGGGGTTTGCTAAAGTGCTCCCAGTGCATGCGCACCACCCGCCTGTCAAAGGCATTGTGATCAGGTGATCAACATTTAATTTTTGCGTAGAAGAATCCCAGCACCAGCTCACATCCACCATGAAAATTGGAGACTAGTAAGAAATACTGATCCTAAGACTAGAAAATCATGTTTATAATTTTTATTATGCTTGAATGATTATAAATGCTACAACTCTGCAGTACTGCGCCCACACACAGACAGCCAAGGACTGGAACAGGCAGGATATCAGGAGATAATGAGGACATTGTCATTGTTTTTCAATGTATTACAACAGATTATATCACATTAATACAATATGACTATGTGTCAGTAACTGTCTATTAGTCTTTAGTAGAATTTCACAGGTTAACAAGGAGAAGAATGCTTGGGTTGGCCAAGAAGCAGCCTTTTCGTGTAAGTCGAGCTTCAGGTCATAAACCCCTAACGTCTGATCAAGCAGATCTCATGTGGGTTGGAAATGTTATGTACTATGTCAGCAACCTATAGAAAAGCTAGAACATTTTTCAATAAGTATATTGTAACGCAAGTCACTACTTATGGGTAGAATATATGGAAGAGTAGTCAGAAAAGCCGGGGTCTGGTAACAGGAGGATACATATGGATACAGGGAGTACACAGAGGCGCAGTCAGGTCACAATCTGAGGGTCAGAATTCCAGGAAGGCATGTAATAGATTCAGGGAGTAAACTGAGATGTGGTCAGGTAACGGTCAGACGTAAAAGCCAGGCGGTCACAACAGGAACAGGAAACAGGCAGAGAGGAGTCAAACAACAGTCCAGGGTCAGAAAAACAAAGATCAGAATACTTGCAGAAAGACAGGCCAACAGCACAACAACTGAACCAGAATGTACGACTGGCAAAGTTCTGGGAGAGCATGCTCAGTAAAGAAGCAGAGCAATTACCAGGACGATGGAACACCTGAGTAATCGGCACCTCCCAGAACAAGCATGGAATCCTGTACTGTCAATAAACCTGCCAGATCAGTAGCCGTGGAAAACAAGGCAGAGCATTTCCTAGTGCAAGATGCTCTGCACAGGGGAATTGTGACACTGCCACCTCAGTAGTCCAGAAAAACACAGCAGAGCATCTCCTAGTGTGCAAGATGCTCTGCACAGAGGAATTGTGACATATATATTGTTTCTGCTCAAGATTTTATTGTCCTTGCCCCTCGAAACTTTAAAATCTTTGTTTATTGTAACAAATGTGTTGAGATCTCCTCCTGCACTTGATAGGGTATGTTCAAACTGAGGATTTTTTAAGAAGTTTTTGTAGCAAAATGTGAGTGAAAACTCTCCTCATACGCCTTAAAAAGTAAAAACTTCTCACAAACTTAGCGTTTCCGCTCAATTTCTGCTTCAAAAAGTGGGATTTTTATTAGAAACTAGCTGTAGCACCTGGCATTACCTGGGATAGTAACTGTCTCTCTGTCTCTCTCCCAGTTTCTGTCTGTCTGTCTCTGTCTATCTGTCTCTGTGTATCTGCGTGTCTGTCTCTGTCTGTCTTTATCAGTCTCTCTGTCTGTCTCTGTATCAGTCTATCTGTCTGTCTCTATCTTTGTGTCTGTCTCTCTCTATCTCTGTGTCTGTCTCTCTCTATACCTGTGTCTGTCTGTCTCTCTCTATCTGTCTGGCAGTCTATTTCCCAGTCTGTCTCATTCCAAGTCTGTCTCATTCCTGGTGTGTCTCATTCCAAGTCTGTCTCATTCTATGTCTGTCTCTTTTCACGTCTGTCTCTTTCCACGTCTGTTTCGTTCCCCATCTCTCTTTCCCCCATCTGTCTCTTTCCCCATCTGTCTCTTTCCCCATCTGTCTCGCTCCAGGTCTGTCTCGCTCCAGGTCTGTCTCGCTCCAGGTCTGTCTCTTTCCCCATCTGTCTCTATCCCCATCTGTCTCTTTTCCCGTCTGTCTCGTTCCCTGTTTGTCTCATTCCAGGACTGTCTCATTCTAGGTCTGTCTCATTCTAGGTCTGTCTCATTCCAGGTCTGTCTCTTTCCCCGTCTGTCTCTTTCCCCATCTTTCTCTTTCCAGGTCTTTCTCGTTCCAGGTCTGTCTCTTTCTCCGTCTGTCTCGTTCCCCATCTGTCTCGTTCCCTGTCTGTCTCGTACCGGGTCTGTCTCGATCTAGGTCTGTCTCATCCTAGGTCTGTCTCATTCAAGGTCTGTCTCTTTCCAGGTCTGTCTGGTTCCATGTCTGTCTCTTTCCACATCTGTCTATTTCCAAGTCTGTCTCTTTCCACGTCTGTCTCTTTCAATGTCTGTCTCTTTCCCCGTCTGTTTCCCCGTCTTTCCCTTTCCCCGTCTTTCCCTTTCCCCGTTTGTCTCTGTCTCTTTCCTTGTCTCTGTCTTTTTCCTTGTCTCTTTACTTGTCTCTGTCTCCTTCCCTGTCTCTTTACTTGTCTCTGTTTCTTTCCTTGTCTCTGTCTCTTTCCCTATTTGTCTCTTTCGCCGTCTGTCCCTTTCCCTGTCTGTCTCTTTCCCTTTACTTGCCTCTGTCTCTTTCCCTGTCTCTCTACTTGTCTCTGTCTCTTTCCCTGTCTATTTCCCTGTCTGTCTGTCTGTCTGTCTCTTTCCGTGTCTGTCTCTGTCTGTCTGTTTCCCTTTCTGCTGTCTCTTTCCGTCTGTCTCTGTCTGTCTCTCTCTTTTATGTCTGTCTGCCTCTGTCTGTCTCTTTGACTGTCTCTCTCTGTCTCTTTCTGTCTCTCTCTATCCGTCTCCCCACCAACATCTTATTACCTCACACATAAGCTTCTTATACTAACAATTTATTTTGTTCCTATAGCAACAAATTACAGCTCCTATTAATAGCCTAATAGCTCGCAGCTCCATTGACTTTAATGGAGGCAAGTTTTTTGGAGAGTAACTGTAAAGCGCGGGGTTAAATTTTCCCGTCCAAACATAGTCTATTATGTTCCTAGTGACACATGAGGTGTCTGTACAAAATTTTGTGATTGTAAATGCGACGGTGCGGATTCTATTAGCGAACATACATACAGACACACATACATACAGACACACATACATACATACACTAAGCTTTATGTATTAGATTTGCTATCGTTTTCAGTACTTATTTTAAACTTTTTTTTGCTGTAGGCGCTTCTTTGAGCGTTTTTCCAGCGTTTTTCAGGTATCTTTTTTACTTTCATTTTCCTGAAATTTTTTAAGAAGCCCAGAGGCGAAACGGCTGTCGAGGTGGAGGGATGTGTATGCTGCCAGCGTTCTTTTGAATGATCACTTCAGCTGCTTCAGGTATTAGCGGTTAAACTGGTTCATTACAAACCGATTTATTATGAACTCCTTACACTTAGACTATTTCTGCAGCTTACTATATGTTTATAAGTGGTGTTCCTAATGCATGGCCAGTGTTAAATGCACAGGACTTTAATTTTGTATTGCTTTTTGCAACATATTACAATTGGGTCAATATTTGCTGGCCCCATATATATATATATATATATATATATATATATATATATATATATATATGCCTATATGTGCGCTTTCCACCCAGGACCATTTGCATTAATGGAACATTGTGATATTTAATTCAATATAATGCACTTGTTGAAAAAAGAGAAAAAAAATGTATTTGATGTGGTATCGGTCACATTAAACAAAAAAACACCTGTGCTAAACTGCAGCAAATAATTTTTGAATAAATTGTGATCCTATCTTCAGTATTTGTTATACCAAGGCTCCTATATTCAATATTGTCCATGATCATGCAGATCCCTGATATTTTTGAGGAATTTTTTCCACTGTATGGTATATATATATAAATATAATTGTCAGGGGTCTGTATGATTAGGTAATATCGACTGATACCTTGCAGCTATATAAAAAATATATTGAAAATATTGTCTGGCATGCATTTCAGTTCCTCAAGGAAGTGTTTCTGTTTGTGATGTTTGTTTACTTTGTATCATTAAAATCTTATTAAAAATATTTTTTGCATGAATCTCTTGTTCCCATTGTTTGATTAATAATGGTTTGTTGAAAAAATTCTACGATGAAGTGTCATGCATGTAAGCTATTTTGGACTTATGTAATATTAAAAAAAAGATGCCTGGGAATCTTCCAAGCATATTTTGAGCCTTCCTATTGACTTGTATTGAAAAGTATAGAACATCTTCAGAAGACAAAATGTCTGAAGGATCTTAGCTAACTTCTTTTGATAGAATGGTGTCTTTGGAAACTTGAATTATTTAAAAAACTTGTAAAAAAAACCCTCAACTTATGACCAGCAAGTCATACTTACATTGCCCTGTGCATGTTCATACTTTTGAGCGCTTAAAGAGGTTGTCCACTACTTTGACATTGATGGCCTGTCCTTAGGAGAGGTCATCAATGTCCGACTGGCTGGGGTCCGACACCCTGCACCCCCACCGATCAGCTGTTCTCGGTCACGGTGGCAGGCAGCCAGAAATGCTCAGTTCCGGAGCTGCTCCGTCTTCTGATAGTGTCGCAGCTAGGTACTGCACATCTGCTTCCCCTTCTAATCAATAGGAGGCGAATGTGCAGTACCCAGCTGCGACCACTATCAGAAGACGGAGCAGCTCTGGAACTGGGCATTTCCGGTTTCCTGCTGCCACTGCTGGGACCGAAAACAGCTGATCAGTGGTGGTGTGGGGTGCTGGACCCTGGCCAATCAGACATTGATGACCTATCTACTGTATCTATCTGTCTATACTAAGGGTAGGTCATCTATGTCAAAGTAGTGGACAATGTCCTTAATTAGTCATCACTGTCTGATCGACCGAGGTCTGATACCCTGTCAAGATGCTCTCGGTCCTGGTGGCGGCAGCAGGCAGCCGGAGATGCTCAGTTCCGGACCTGCTCTGTCTTTTGATAGTGGCCGCAGCCGGGTACTGCACATCCGCCTCCCATTCTAATCAATGTTAAAGTCATAAATGGTAAAGTAGTGGACAAGCTCTTTAATTTGCACTTTAAATGGTCTCAGAGCGGATCCACCAAAAAAAAAAATTGTGTGCACTCACCTTTAGGCTGGAAACCTAGCACCAACCCACCCCAAATTGTCCCAAGGATTGAGGATCTACAGGCATCTACTGAAAGGTTGCTCCACCTATCAATACACTTTGATTTCAGTCCTAACTTGGCCAGTTACTTGTAAGAAACTATTGTTCTCTTATCGGTCGGTAAGCCCGCATTGACCCCATGTGTTTCCTTCATATTTATTCCAACACATTTTGACATTGAAAATTTCCCCTATAAGAAATATAAGTGCAGGGCAATAAAACACCCATTTATAAATCAGTGACAACTTTGCTCAGCCTCATCCTAAAGATGGTCTACACATTATATAGCGTGATTTAAAGGGCCTTCATAAGGGTAATTAGAAGTCACTCACATAAGCCACAAGTTATTTACATTGATTGTTTTCCTGAGAGATCTTCTCCAACCTGTAATGAAATAACCAAGTGGCTTAGACTCCTAATTGCGCTAGTGATCCTTTGCATTTTGTGCAGTATTTCAGTCATGCCATGCAAAATCTAATTAGCTTTAATCACTTTGTTTCATGCTTTCAAAATTCATCATAATAGCACCATCTAGTGAAATGTTGTAGATGTTTATATATTGCAGAATACACTTCAAAGGATTGACAGTGATTTCTTAAAAGAAAAGTTTCAGAGTATGTTGGTACCTTAAACGCCCAATCTCTATCCTCAGTACTTTTGTTGAATACCGGTCCTCTATTCGTAAAGGTCTTCAATGGTTTGTGGGCTCCAGACGTTCATACAATTTCAAAGGTCAAGGTTTGAAGGACACGTTCAAGTCAAGGTAACCTTCTAGGTTATGGTGAAAAAACCCAAAAAGTCGTGCAACGGAGGGAAGGAAACATTGCAAATGTAGCTGGCTGCTGTCAATTTCAACCAAACCTCAATATGGATTTTAACAATTTTTTTTCTGGTTACTACAGCAAAAGAAACATGTTTGTCTGGTGATCAGAACATGAATACCTGCATCAATATCATCAGCAGGAGATGTGTTGATGACAACTTAAGGCTGTGAAGGGACATAAGGATAAACCATCTTTCTGTGCCCATCAGTTTATGTGGGACCCTTTGAACTGAATAACCATGACCTACAAGGCCATCCACAACCTGTCTCCTCCCTACATCTGTGACCTAGTCTTGCGCTACTTACCTACACGTAACCTTCGTTCGTCACAAGATCTCCTTCTCTACTCCCCTCTCATCTCCTCTTCCCACCATCACATCCAAGATTTCTCCCGTGCCTCCCCCATACTCTGGAATGCTCTGCCACAACACATCAGACTCTCATCTACCTTGACAAGCTTCAAAAAGAACCTAAAGACCTACCTCTTCCGACAAGCCTACAACCTGCCGTAACCCTCAGTCTGAAACAGCGCCGTCCTCACCTACTGTATCCTCACCCATCCCTTGTAGACTGTGAGCCCTCGCGGGCAGGGACCTCTCCTCCTGTACCTGTCTGTGCCTTATATTGTTTATGATTATTGTACTTGTCCCTATTATGTATACCCCTTTCACACGTAAAGCGCCATGGAATTGATGGCGCTATAATAATAAATAATAATAATAATAAATAATAATTGGCCACTGAACGAGCACTGATTGACTGTTATATAGTCATTGGTGCTTTTGACGAAATGCTCTCCCTCCCAATACCCAGTATTCACATGCATACTGTCATGGGTGACAGACAGTGATGTGGTTTCTGACAATAGAAGTTCCCAGCGTCTGGCTGCACAAAATGCTCCCTGACTTTTCATTGTTCCTGCTGTTAGTATTCATTGTGTTAGGCAGCTTTCCTGCTAGGTTTGCAACCCTCCCCCTTTAAGAACCAATAGAACCCTCCTTCCACCCAGCTGCTGACTACGAGTATTGTCCATGTGCTTAAATGCTCCCTTCTTCCCTGGACTGGTGCTGGTGATATTATTCTGTTCATACAAGCTCTGGGTGCAAGGAGGTGGCTTGTACTCAGCTGTAATATTGTTGCTGTTACTTTGCTGAACTTCTACCTGAGTCATCTGTGGATAAGTAGATCATACATTTTCCTCCTGTGTGTCACCTTTGTGTTGTCTATAGTGTTTTGTGGGGTTGATGAAAAGTTCATCCCATCTGTTCCCTATTTAGGGTCCAGCACTGGGAAAACCTAGAGTCAGGTATCCGGCTCGGCGCATTGGTGTGGAACCTATCTAAGGTGGTGAGGGACCCCAGGGACTAGCGGTAGGTTTGGTCAGGAGTTACCATCTCACCCTTCCCTAGACAAGGGTTTCCTTCCCTTTCGCCGTTTCCTTAGTACTTCCCCGTACCTTGTGTGACACATACTGAACCAAGGAACCAAGAGAGGATTTTAAAGGGCTATCCATAGAATAAGTAAAAGCTTGCTGATTGGTGAGGCTTAGACTGCCAGGAACCCACTAATCGTAAGAACGGGACTCCGAAACGCCATGGCAAAATTAATATGTGATCTCAATTTATTCTCAACAGGTCTGCAGGAGAAAGTTGTGGACTGTAGTTGACTATCTTCAGTAGTACTGGTATCATGGAGAATGAAAAGAGCAAAGGTGTCCATACCCAGTAGGCACTCAACTGAAATGAAGCATTAAAAAGCCCCATAGACTCTGTCCAACCTGCAAGTTAACAGCTATCCTGTGGATATGCAATTATGTTGGGTTGAGGATAAATCTTCGAGGGTTTTTTGAGTAATTTTATATTTTTGGTATTTTAGATTTATATTGTGAGAGAATACAAGCCATTTTGTTTGTATAGAAACCATCTTGTTTTTTAACTGAATGATGTCAAAGGGTCAAGCTAACACTGATGGGCGGGGATATTTCACATTTCTACACACACAGCCATGCGGCTCTTATTGGTGCATACTTAGTTCTTTGTTTGAGGTACTATATAAGCTGGTCACATGATGTAATAAAACAGAAACTCTCAGTACACCATACTAGGCTGTGCTGCGTTGATTTCTCCAAGCGCTTGTAATACAAATCTTACTAATTTGGAGTTCCAAGGGTATAGAAGGAGTGGATTTCGCTCACAGTATATATGCACTCATTCTATAATAAAGTATATATAGGCGGCAGGCACTAGTATATATGCTCACTGTATACATGAATATATATACAGTACATCCTCTGTATTCACATATACACATATTTACTAATGTCTAATGAGTATATACTAGCTATATACACACCTACAACTTGCATACAGAACATACATTCACCAAGTACATTTTTGACCTCTTTAAAATGTTCCATATTTCTGCATATGTTTGACCTAAATCTGCATCAGATCTTCTTACATCATAAAAGATAAAGAACCAAATCAGACAAATGAGTAAAAGTATTAGATTGTATTTTTATAAAAGAAAGAAAGGATTTAATATCCCATATCTGTGTGTGGAATAAGTATGTGAACCTTTGCTCTCAGTATCTGGCCTTTCTCCAACTATAACTGCATCTAAACATTCCTGGTAATTGTTGATTAGTCCTGCACACCGGCTTCGAGGAATCTTCGCCCATTTCTTCCTACAGAAGAAATCAACTCTATTATGTTGGTGGCTTTACTCCCATGAACTGCTCGATTTAGGTTTTTCCATAATATTTCTAAAGGATTAATGTTAGAACTGTGATTTGGCCATTCCGATACTTTAACTTTACTCTTCTTTAAACATTCTTTAGTAGAACGACTTGTACGCTTTGCATCGTCTTGCTGCATGACCCATGGTCTCATGAGATTCAGCTCATGAATGGATGTACTGACATATTTCTTTAAAATTTGCTGATAATATTATTCAAATTGTCTTCCAGGAAAGGAGACAGACTCTAGCGCCACCTATTGGAAGTAGCAATCCTAAAAGTCAAAGTGGCCTTTTAATAAGATCCCCACAAAGCTTCTCATAGGCCAGATCAGTTACCCACACTTTGCACTGAAGAGGGGCAACCACCCCGAAACACTGTGTCTGCAAATTGGGATTTTGATCTGGCATATATCCTAGGTCATATGAATAGGCTTGTTAAAAGGCCACTTTTACCCCGGATCTAAGCAGTTCGACTGCTGCAGGGGGGGCACAAATACATGCAGACTGGGGCTACAGGCTGGACAAACACAACAAGACTAGGTTAGGATCATAATGAGTTTCTCAGGCCCTCAAAAAAGGGAGATAACTTTAAATAGATGGTGCCTCCCAGCGACAGGCTGCAAACACCTTTTCAAGGTGTACAAGCTGCCCATGAAAGAGACAGAGAGCACACGTATGCAGCCTAAGGTAGTAATCAGAGAAACCCTTGCGCATGCGCAGGCTCTGGGGCCTAAGGACCTTGGTGGGAACCGGGGACTGAAACATGCGGGCACCCATGGAGCAGAGCCTGTAACCACACTACACGTCGGTAACAATGCAGAGGAGTAGGGGACTGAGACACACATGAGCGGCCATTCGGCACAGCAGGGATTGACACGCACGTGGGCAGCCACGCAGGAGAGCAGGGGACAGAGAACCACAACACAAATCTGACCATTTATGGGGCAGCAGAAATTTTTGTATTCTTTATATTTGTTTTTGAGAAAATGTTTATTCTTGGATAATTTTATTGCACTCTATCTGCATTTTACTCTCTCCGTTGTCGTCCCAAGTGGTGATCTACAGTTTTGTCAAATTACCGTGATCTGTGCATCTTGTTAAGCTTCTGGCTTTACTTTGAGACACCTTAGGACTTGATTTCACAGCATAAAAGTTAATTAAAGAAATGGTCAGGAATTTTCCCTATACACATTTTATAGAGAACAGCACAGAGAACTTTATCACCTAATTGCTCTCGATAGTTATCTAAAAGGCTATATAGAAGAGATCACGAACGGTTGGAATTACTATAACGTTTCTATTTAGTTAGGCTTTAATTGCGTCTAATTAACTGCATACATTTCATTTAGTGCACTTTCTGCTCACCTTTCGAACAATTGATAGAAAATAGAAATTTTATTTGCTATTTCAGAATTATGTAATAATTAATTTATACTAATTCATGATACTTCCACTAAATGTGCAAATTGTAATCATATTGTAGTTTTGGACTGGAGAGTCTTGGGGTTGGTTTTGAAAACCTACCACCTCTGTTAACAACACGTGAATGTTCTCCATTGGGACATGACATATACGGTAAATAATAAGATTGAATAGATTATTTGTGGATCAATCAAAAATAGACTCCAGTGATAAGTGACATAAGGATCACCTCTAACGTTCACTGTCTTCTGCTGGACCTTTGGGGACAATGATATTTAAACAGTCTACCAAATACTGGATGGGTCTACCTCATGTTACCAAACAGCTCTTGCCTATTGAGGCATAGCCTCCACAAGACCTGAAAGTTCTGTATAATGTCTGCCACCAAGTTGTTATCTCCCACGGATCTTTCAAGTCCTGTAAAGTTTGAGATGCGGCCTCCATGGATCAGAACGGTTTTTCCACCAAATGCCACAGATGCTCAATCATGTTCAGATCTAAGGAATTTGAAGACAAGTCATCTGTGATGTCCTTCACTAGGTGGCACTAGACACTGCTTGTGTACAGTGAATGGAGAGGTAGTCATATAAACCGGTTAGAACCGAGAGGACACGACAGGCCACTGGGAGCAGACAGAGATGAGGTCAAGATAAAAGCTGAGGGTCAGGATTCCAGGAGAGTATGTACAGGATACAGGGAGCAGGCGGGGATGTGGTCAGGAGGAGGTCCGAGGTCAGAAGCCAGAAGGTAACGACAAAAACAAGGAGACAGGCAGAAAAGAGTCACTACAGTCCAGAGTCAAGAGCCAAGATCAAGTCACTGAATACTACGGGAGCCGAGAGCACTACTGTATAACCAGGAAGTATGACAGGCTATGTTCCAGGCGAGCATGCTCCCTAATGAAGCAGATCAATCACCAAGAACGAGGAGCATCTGCGTAGGCACTTCCCAGGACCAGCGTAGAACCCAGTGCTGAGAGACAACCGTCTATAGGTGCTCAAGACAAACAGCAGAGCATCCAAATCTGCAAAAAGCTCTGCGCGATAGAACAGCAAGTACCGGCTCTGCAGGGATGCATGGCAGAATATAACACAAAATGTTCCACACAGCAGAACCGTGACATCACCATCTTGAACCCTTTGACAAGTAACTAAAACCATGCTTGAATATTATTTTGCAATATGGCATGGGGAATCCTGCTGGAAAAGAACACCATCATTAGTGAATACCATTTCTATAAAGGGGTGTTCTTCATTAAGGAAGGAGTAATGTGTCAAAGTAACCTTCACAAGGATGCCAAGACCTAAGGTGTTCCGGTAGAACATTGTCCAGAGTATCTCTCTGCATTCAATGACTTGTCTTCTTCCTTCAGTGCATTCTGTAAATAGACATTTTACACTCAGAGACTGGTGTGGGCGGGGTTATCTTTCTGAGCTCTGCTACATCTAAGCAATCTGATAGTGTCATAACTGCTGTACCCAATAAACTAAGTGATACATCATTGGAATCAGGGTCTCTTTTTCTACATTATACTGCTTTAAGATGAGGTAGCAAAAACCTGGTGAGAGATTCCCTTTAAGAAGTAAAATTTCTTCTAGCTGAATGCCCTAACTCAGCTTAGAGACACTGATTAGCCATGGAATACTTTAATGGGAATTAAAATATGCAAATTGCTTTTTCAGGGAGAAAGAGCACAGGAGATGTACAACCATCTATTGGATGTAACCATTCTAAAAATCAGTCTCAAGCCTTTAGCTCTTTACATCCAGCTGGTACTGAAGCTGCTAATCACTGGGGTGCATGCTGTCTTGCCCCCGGCCGTTCTGATATTGATGACCTATCACAGGCATCAGAGAAGTGAAAAACTCCTTTGAACTTTGCATGGTTCCAGTCTATAGTTAAGTTACTAATTCTATACTTGCTTCTTTTGCCAAAAGTAAAATAAGTCGAAAATAGAGCTAAGAAAATATTTTTTAAAATTCTACTTGAATATTACAAAAAAATCCAAATGATTTTTTTGGACTTCACTTTGCTGCACACTCAGCATAATGAAGACCGTTGACCGACATTTTGCCGAACCGTTTGGGTGTTCAAAAGGTTAAAAAAAAATACATATATTTGCCTTGCACTCACCTTACTGGCTTCTTTGCTCCTCACCATAACTTTTGTGGTACCCGTCACATCTTCTTATCACTGAGACGAGCACTGACTGAAAATCTGGGCCTCTTCATACTAGGCCGGGACTAGGTTCCGATGAGGCCCAGGACGATTCTGCGCATTCGCATGCAGATGCCTGATTGCAGCACATGTCGCAACCTTACTCGCATTTTCACATAACCTCCGGGGTTGCATCAGAGCTGATACTGCTGGTTTAGCATGAAGAAGCCATGAGATTCGGTACTCATGGAGGTGATAAGAGGAAGCTGTCATGATTCCTCTGTGCAGAGCATCTTGTACATTAGGAGATGCTCTGCTGTGTTTTCCTGGGCTACCGGCCGGCAGGTTGATTGACACTGCATGATTCCATGCTTGTTCTGGGAGGCGCTGATTGCTCAGGTGTTCCATGTTCTGGGTAATTGCTCTGCTTTTGTGACGCCCTGGCAAAACCAGGGAGTCCCAGATGACTGTGCCCCCCCCCCCCACCAAGGGTACAGGAATCGCCTCCTCCTTGGGATTCAACACAACACCTTCCCACAAAGGATTACATCAATGCCGACCTGAAACCCTAGTCACCCCCCCATGGCAATAGGGACACACCAGTGGGCGGGACCAGGCAGTTGGAGAACACCCATCTAGGGGTCCTGAGGTGCGAGGGGAGGGATCAAGGCAGAGCTGAGCTGGACAGGGAAAGTGACAGTTGTGTTGTGCTGAGCAGACAGTGAAGTCTGGTCGGGGGTAGGAGCCCCTGGACCACAGCAGCACCTGCAAAAGGCTAGGTGGCAGACGGCAGAGCAGGGCCACAGGAGATGGGTAGACGGCTGTCAGAGATCCAAGGTGGACCGGGGCAGGGTTGGAGCCTGCCGGTACTGACACCGGAGAACCGACCCGGAAACCGTGCACAGAGGGGGTACTCGGACCCTGAAGCCAGGACCAGAACCAACGGCCTAGCTAATCCATTGATTGAGGGGAGGGTTATAGGTCCTGTCCCACCTAAAGTCCCGAAAGAAGACAACCGCCCACAGAGAGGGATAGGGCATCCGCCAAAAGCCCGCTAGATCCCAAGGGCCAGCGTCTGCGGGCATGGCTCCTCAGGTACACAATACACCGGGAGTGGATTTCTCCCATTCCACACGGGTTAAATCAACATAAGAGAAACACACAGTGCAGGAGGAAGGGCCCCTGCCCTATCAGTCCAGGTGTGGGACCAGCACACCCCTCCAGAAGGCTCCCGGCATTCGGCTTTGGTTTACAAAAGGACTCTGTGTTTATTGACCCTCCACATGAGCACAGCCTCATCCAGCACCACGACTACCAACTGTAAGTGTTCTATTTCCTGCCTCCTAAAGACTGCTCCCTGAAACCTCTCACATTACCCTGGGCCCCGGGACTACATCTTCCCTACCCGTGGAGGGGATCCCACCTTGCTGCCCTGCTCCATCAGCCCCGGGCACCCCCATATCTAGGCAGCGGCAGTGTCACCATCCATCACCCCAACCCACAGGTTGTGTCACAGACAAACTCCCTTGTAAATATCCCTTTTCCACTTGTGGGCGGCAGACCGCTGCTCGAGCCCGGGTCCGGTTCCCACTCGAGCCACAGTAAAGCCCCAGATCCGAGCATCCCTGAGCATCCCCTTAGCTACGGTCTGGCCCTCGCCCGCAACACTTTTTTACTGGGAAGGCTCCCCCAGAACCTTGCAAGTTGTACATTCTGGTTCTGTTATTGTGTTGTTGGCCTGTGTTTCTGCTAGTGTTCTGATCTTTGTTTTTTGACCCCGGACTGTTGTTTGACTCTTTTCTGTTCGCTTACTGTTCCTGTTTTGACCTCCTGCCTTTAGACCTCGGACCATTACCTGACTACATCTTATGCGGGCGTCACACGATGCGATCTCTCGTGCGATCACATGTGCGATCGTGCCCGCCCCCATCGTTTGTGTGCCACGGGCAAATCGCTGCACGTGTCGCACAAAGTTGTTTAAGCCCCGTCACACGTACTTCCGTGCTGAGTAACGTCGCTGTGGGCAGCGAACATCCACTTCCTGAAGGGGGTGGGACAGCGACGTCACACAGCGGCCGGCCAATAGAAGTGGAGGGGCGGAGATGAGCGGGACATAAACATCCCGCCCACCTCCTTCCTTCCGCATAGCCGGCGGAAGCCGCGGGACGCAGGTAAGCTGTGTTCATCGTTCCTGGGGTGTCACACAGTGCGATGTGTGTTACCCCGGGTACGATGAACAACCA
Organism: Anomaloglossus baeobatrachus; assembly: GCF_048569485.1. Taxonomy (NCBI): domain Eukaryota; kingdom Metazoa; phylum Chordata; class Amphibia; order Anura; family Aromobatidae; genus Anomaloglossus; species Anomaloglossus baeobatrachus. Next base: position 135,805,923 of record NC_134363.1, on the reverse strand, counting down.
GCGCAAAGTAAAATAAACGATATTTTAAAAATAAACGCCGAGTACACGATACACGATTTGTCACCGATTTGTGATCAATCGCAGGTGTCACACAGGACGACGTCGCCAACGAAGCCGGATGTGCATCACGAAAACCGTGACCCCGATGACCCCGACGCCTGCATTAGTTTACTCCCTGAATGTATTACATGACTTACTGGAATTCTGACCCTCAGATTCTGACCTGCCTACGCCTCTGTGTATTTCCTGTATCCATACGTTACTGTTACCAGACCCCGGCTTTACTCCCTGTATCCATATGTATCCTCCTGTTACCAGAACCCGTCTTCCCTGACTACTCTTCTGTTTGTACAACCCATAAGTAGTGATTTGCATTACAGAAGTGACAAGAACCAGGCAGGTAATAGAGCTAGATAACAGAAGCGCTAATAGGGTTTTACCAGATAAACAACAGGTTAGTATATAAAATTATACACTCACTGATTGTGGTTGTGAAGGGTCACAACCACCATAGAAAGCATAAGATAATGGCGGCTGCCGCGGCCCCACGTGAAGATGTCTTCAGAGTAGGAGGAGAAAAAGGGGTTAATCCCACGCAATCCGCCAAATAAGATGTAGAAATGTTGATAAATTAATCACTCTTTTATTCCATAGCTCTACGCATTTCGAGGTGTAAAAACCTCTTCCTCAGGACTAGAATATCAACAATTGATTGTTGATATTCTGGTCCTGAGGAAGAGGTTTTTACACCTCGAAACGCGTAGACCTATGGAATAAAAGAGTAATTAATTTATCAACATTTCCACATCTTATTTGGCGGTTTGTGCGAGATTAACCCCTTTTTCTCCTCCTACTCTGAAGACAAGAACCAGGCAGGTGACAATAATAATAATAATAATAATAATAATTTTATTCACTTATATAGCGCTATTAATTCCACAGCGCTTTACATACATTGGCAACACTGTCCCAATTGGGGCTCACAATCTAAAGTCCCTATCAGTATGTCTTTGGAGTGTGGGAGGAAACCGGAGAACCCGGAGGAAACCCACGCAAACACGGGGAGAACATACAAACTCCTTGCAGATGGTGTCCTTGGTGGGATTTGAACCCAGGACCCCAGCGCTGCAAGGCTGCAGTGCTAACCACTGAGCCACCATGCCGCCCTAATAGGAGCGGATAAGCAGAGAGGTGACCATATGTAGACTATAGAGGTGACTATATGTATTTTTTACATTGGGTTTGGAAAGACCCCTGAGAATAATAAGGGACATTCAATTTGCTGAGAATAACCTATCTCCAAATTGAATTTCTCAAAAAAACCTGCTTAAATAATTGACTGGACCAGATTTTCTATTGTTTTTTATAGTCGTTGCATACTGTGCACTCCATTGTCCTCGTTTTGTGCTCTAAATTGCTGCAAATTTCCGACCTCTGACACATCGAAATACTGTATGTCCTTACAAGCCAATGGGGTTTATCAAGCGACATTCAGATAACGGCAAAGCGTTATGGTTTCCTTTATACAAAAAATATAACCATAGTGCAAGAATGAAGTCCCGCTTACTCCCCAGGTACTGTAATAACGATGTTATTATAACAATGCATTGCTCCGGATGCAGAATATGAAACCAGATCTTTACACTTAAGACAATACTTCTGCAAATAAAATCAATTTACCTTGTACGATAGGATATTATCTGAATTTTGACAACATCAGTCCTGGAATTTTTTTTCTTTCTTTTCTCGTCGTCATACTTTTCCTGCTACTTAGAAAGATGGGCCTCGGAGAATGAGAAATTTTTCCACTTGTACGTGAAGTGGTGCTTTAGGAATGATAAGCTGCCGCTCTGACATATTATAACGGTATTTGCTAGTGTTGCTACGTTACTGAACGGATCTCAAATCAATTCATAAAAAAAAAGAAGTTGAGATAGATTATTTATTTATGGCTGGAGCTTTCCCTGTTGTATTCACATCATAAATGTGCAATTTTGAAAAATAATTATTCTCAGATATAATCTATTAGTGTGAGACCCTTGGGATGTTATTATCATGTTAGAATTGAGGCTACTTTAGGTTGCTCCATTTTTTTTCATCACTTCTTCTTAAATGTAAAGTGTAATCCCTACTAACGCAAAGTGGCATGCAAAAGTCTGGGCACCCCTGGTCAAAATTACTATTCTTGTGAACAGTTAGGCAAGCTGAAAATGAAACAATCTCTAAAAGGCCTAAACTTAAAGATGACACATTTCCTTTAAATTTTAAGCAAAAAAAAATATTTTCATCCTTAACATTTTTAAATTAGCAAAAAAGGAAAATGGGCTTATGCAAAAGTTTGTGCACCTTGCATGGTTAGTACCTAGTAGCACCCCCTGGATAAGCTTGTAAACGCTTTTTCTGGCAAGCCAAGAGTTTTTCAATTCTAGTTTGAGGGATTCTCATCCATTCTTCCTTGGAAAAGTCTTCCAGTTCTGAGATTCCTGACTCCTCTTGCATGCACTGCACTTCCTTGGAGATGTTTTCCAGTTCTGTAAGATTCCTGGCTCATCTTCCAGTTCGCGGGGTTCCTGGCTCATCTTCCACTTTTGTGAGATTTATAGCTCATGCACTACCCTTCCTTGGAGAAATATTCCAGTTCTGTGAGTTCCTGGCTCGTCTTGCATGCACTGCCCTTCCTTGGAGAAATATTCCAGTTCTGTGAGTTCCTGGCTCGTCTTGCATGTGTCGCGGGCGGAAGAGGGGACGCCGCGCTCTCCCACTGTTCGGGTCCGGTTGCCGCTGCTGCCGCGGCCTGCTGCTGCTCGGTGGTTCGACCGATGGGCCAGATCCCGGGGACTCTAGCGGCGCTCCTCGCCAGTGAGTGAAAGGGGTTTGGTTATGGGGATTGTTTATTGTCTGTGATGCCACCCACGGTTGTGGTGATTAGGTGGACACCACCACTGCTCTGGCTGGGGATCCCGGGAGTGGTGGTATGGAGCAGCCAGTTGTTGATTTGCCCCTCCGTGGGTAGGGGATTGGTGGTCCCGGGGCCCAGTGATGGGGTTGGGATGGTGGACAGGCGGGTTATGGGGCCTGTGGAGGTGCAGGGGCGCAGGGGCAGCGCTGTGCCGCATGGCACGGAGGTACTCACTCAGCCAGTAAACACGACACAGTTCTCGGTAAACAAACGGCTGGTTGGACGGGTCCCTCGGACAGTTGCGGTGCTGATGTTCCCTGCAGTTGACGGTGACGGTCTCTTCCCTGCACCTATGTGTAGTCTGTTGGTAGCGATGGATTCCCACCGGTAACCCGCTCCCCAGCCTGGATATGGGCCGGAGGAGCCCCACTCTTGCCCGCAGGCGCTGGCCCTGGGAAACTGGTGCCTTGGCGGTGGCGGTGTCTCCCCTTAACGGTCGGACTGTTGCCTTCAATCGGGACTTGGTTGTTGGGAGACAGACGTCCCCTTCACTGACGGATTTGGCAAATTATGGCGACTCCTAGCCTTGCCGGGATCCGAAAGGCCCCTGCCCTGGTGCTGACTGTTCTTTGTATACCGCTCCGGTACCGCCGGGTCACCACCCGTCCACGGTCCTTTCGGCAACCTCCGAGCAATCTCTCCTGCAGACGGTCACCGCCGTCTGCCAACCTTGCTGTCTCAGTCCGGGGCACACACCCGGACCAACTTCAGGCTTCTTGCTGTCACTTTCTTCACTTTCTCTACTTTTCCTCCTTCCACTTCACTGTTTACTCCTCACACTTTTAACTCTCAAGCTAATCTCTACTTCACTTCTCACTCAAGCTCTTCCCTGAGCTAATCTGCCTGGTTTTCCCGCCTCCAGGGCTGTGAACTCCTCGGTGGGCGGAGCCAACCGCCTGGCCCACCCCCTGGTGTGAACACAAGCCCCTGGAGGAAGGCAACAAGGATTTTAGTTTTGACCTTGTGTGTACCTGCAGGGAATGTGGGGTGCGTGTGGTGTTGTGACCTGTGACCCCTGGCTTGCCCAGGGCGTCACACATGCACTGCCCTTCCTTGAAGAAATATTCCAGTTCTGTGAGTTCCTGGCTCGTCTTGCATGCACTGCCCTTCCTTGGAGAAATATTCCAGTTCTGTGAGTTCCTGGCTCGTGTTGCATGCACTGCCCTTCCTTGGAGAAATATTCCAGTTCTGTGACTTCCTGGCTCGTTTTGCATGCACTGCTGTTCCTTGGAGATGTCTTCCAGGTATGTGAGATTCCTAGCTCGTCTTGCATACACTGCTTTTCTTTAGAGATGTTTTCCAGTTCTGTGATATTCCTGGCTCATCTTACATGCACTGCTGTTTTGAGGTCAAGCCACAGATTTTCAATGAGGTTCCGATCAGGGGACTGTGAGGGCCATTGTAAAACCTTCAGATTGCCCCTTGTGAGGTAGCCTGATGTGGATTTTGCTGTGTGTTTAAAGACAGTATCCATTTGTAGAAGTCATCCTCTTTTCAGCTTCAGCTTTCTTACAGATGTTGTTATGTTTGCATCAAGAGCTTGTTGAAATTTCATTGAATCCATTCTTCCTTTTGCCCGTGAAATATTCCCAATGCCATTGGCTGCAACAAAATCCCAAAGCATGATTGATCCACCCCCATGCTTAATGGTTGTCGTTAAATTTTTTCCTGAAATTCTGTGCCCTTTTTTCTACACACATACCTGTTATTATTGTGGCTAGAGTTTTATTCTAACCTCCTCGGTCCACAGGACTTGTTTACAAAATGCATCAAGCTTGTTTAGATGTTCTTTTGCTTACTTCTGATACGTCATGCTGCCATGCAAGAACTGGGATGTTTTCATCTTCCATGAATTGTGTCCAGATCCTTACAGTAATGCTGCAAACATGAGGTGATTGTTCTGACTAATGGTGCAACAATGGCCTCAGGATCTCGTCATGGTATTGCTGTGCATTCAAAATGGCATCAATGAAATGTGCAAGTGTTCATTGTTTGTAACATATACTTGCCCATACCATAACCCCACGGCAGGGAGCAGAAAGCCAAGCGCTACCTCTTTCACCATTACATTCAACTGTATTAGCACCAGGGCCCACGACTTACGGGCTCCATATTGCCTGTGTGGTCTGCCGCCATTGGCAGTACACCACTGATTGCTCGTGATGCAACAGTCATTGTATTAAAACAACAGTACACAGCCTAATAAGTGGCATGTCCCTAAATTCAATGTCTCAACACTAAACTCATGCTGCTCTCAGATCACAAAGCAAAAACCTGCATAAAGATTCTCGATAATGAAATTTTAACAAAGAAGATTTGACAATTAAGCAATTTGGATGTGCCATTCTCCCTTAATAACTCTATATTGGTCATGTGACATCTATACCCCTCTGACTGGACTGGCTAAATTTAAGATTGTACATTAACTTTGTAATAAGGATGTTGAGTGCTGAGCCTTAAGGGTGCTTTACACGCTTTACACGCTGCGACATCGCCAACGAGATATTGTCGGGGTCATGTCGTTAGTGACGCACATCCGGCGCCGTTAGCTACAACGCAGCATGTGACACCAAGGAGAGACGTTCAACAATCGCAAAAACGTCAAAAATTGTTGATCGTTGACACGGTGCTCCTTTTCATAATATCGTTGGTGGTGCATGCTGCTGGTTGTTCGTCGCTCCTGCGGCATCACACATCGCTTTGTGTGACACCGTAGGAAAGACGAACATCTCCTTACCTGCATCCACCGGCAATGAGGAAGGAAGGAGGTGGGCGTCATGTTCCGGCCGCTGAGCTCCGCCCCTCCTCTGCTATTGGGCGGCCGCTTAGTGACACCGCTGTGACGTTGCCCTGACGCCAAATGCACCTCCCCCTTGAAGGAGGGATTGTTCTACGGTCACAGCGGCGTCGCAGAACAAGTATGTGCGTGTGACGCTGGCATAGCGATAATGTTCACTAAGGCAGAGATCACCAGATGTCGCATGTACGACGGGGGCGGGTGCAATCGCGCTCGACATTGCTTGCAATCGCTAGCGATGTCGCAGCGTGTAAAGCACCCTTTATGAGCATTGCTCATTGGCAATCTATATGGTATAAAATGAAAGCGCTGTGATACCTTAATATGTTAATTTTTTGGAGTCTATACAGTTGGGCTTTAGCTCCTACAATTATCCACAAGGTCAATCCATAATTGTTTATTCGTCGTTACTTTGTTTGCATTAATTACTGTACCATACAAATGCAGGTGTCCGCAAACACAATCATATCCAGCAGATAGAATATGACTTCAGCTTCCAGGATATAATTGTCCTGTGCAATCATTCTCATTGCTACAGTTAAAAGCAGAAATATACATCCACTCTCTTTAAAGACACATCTGCAGGCTTTTCCCTCCGCTCTTTATAAAGACACATCTGCAGGTTTTTCCCTCCACTTTCTATAAAGACACATCTGCAGGTTTTTCCCTCCACTCTCTATAAAGACACATCTGCAGGTTTTTCTCACTATCTGACATAAAATCGGAATAAACCTTTCCTGTTTTAGGTCACTTAGGAATCAAAATTATTTATATTTGCCAAATGACAGAATAATGAGAGAGAGAGAACCTAGTAAGGCATTTTTATTAGTTTCTGCAAAGTCAAAAGTTTCTATACATTTCATTAGTATTTGGTACCATTGCCCTTACACTGTATGACTTGGGTGAAACGTTTTGGATCTCCTTCCACAAGCTTCTCACAATAGTTGGTATTAATTTGGGCCGATTCCTCCTGACAGAACTGGTGTAACTGAGCCATGTTTGTAGGTCACCTTGCTCGCATCGGCCTTTTCAGCTTTGCCCATAAATTTTCAATAAAATTGACATCAGGGTTTTGCGATGGCCATTCCAAAATTTTACATTGGCCGTGTCTGACCGTACATGGAAATGGTCTAATCATACCATAGCTCCTGGCTCCACAAAGCAACTAAAAGATGTGACCTCTATTATTTAGGCATTTTCCATTCAGAAGACACTCTTAAAGGGAACCTGTCACCAGATTGGGGCCTATAGGCTGCGACCACCACCAGAGGGCTCTTATACACAGCATTCTAACATGCTGGAAATATAAGAGCCCAGGCCGCTGTGTAGAACATAAAAACACTTTATAATACTTACCTAAACAGTCGCTACGATGGAGTTGGGTCATATCAGCGTCTCCGTTCTCCGGTGCCAGCGCCTCCTCTTTCGACCATCTTTGTTGTCTTTCTTCTGAAGCCAAGATGGATGATGCGTCCTACGTCATCCACACTTGCTGACATTGAGGCCCTGCTCAGGCACACTTTGATCAAAGTATTGTAGTGCGCCTACGCAGGATCGGCGAGTGTGTATGACGTAGGACGTTTCATGCACACAAGCTTCAGAACAAGGATGAAGAAGGCCAAAAGAGGAGGCGCCGGCACCAGAGAATGGAGATGCCCATATGACCCAATTCCACTGCAGCGACCGTTTAGATAAGTGATTTTTACATTCAACACAGCGGCCTGGGCTCTTATATACAGCATGTTAGAATGATGTATATAAGAGCCTATTGGTGGTAGCCGCAACTTATAGGCTCCAAATCTGCTGACAGGTTCTCTTTAACTTTACAACGCAAGTCAATGAGAAAGCTCAAAAGAGCTGGATGTCTTTTTGAGAATTTTTCATGCATTTTTGTTTTCAAATTTGTGGTGTCTTAATTATTTTATGGAATGAACAAAATTACTAGAAGACGAAAGTAAAAAAGAATTCCAAAAACCATAAAAAATACCTCCCAAAAAAACCCCTCCACTTGCTAAGAAAAATCAAAGAGATGCTCAGGAAACGTCCCCCCCAAAAAATGAAAAAAATTCCAAAGTTTCCTAAAACATCTTCTGCTTGAAAAACTCTGTAGGTTCACTTGAGTTTAAAATATGTCATGTGTATATACCCTCAGGTGTCTTTAATCCTGTAAAGGAGCACTGGAGTATTCCTTTCCAAAGCCGCTTAAGGAAAAAGCCAATACTCTCCAATTTAAGTTATAGAAATTAGATTCTGATATGAGGAAACATTTATTTTAAATAATCAATTTAAATATTTTCCATGATTTCTAAAACAATAGTTTTTTTGCAAAATAAGAACCCCTTTGTATACTTCCAATGATCACAGCATTAAGAAATAAACACATACCTAATTTTCTATTTTAGGCATATCTCGTGATGCATCACTTCTTCTATTTTACAAATCTCTGGTGCCCTAGGCAAAGTTTAGGCTCTGTTCACATCTCCCCTGTGATTTCTATTAATACCTATATACTACGAATATCAATGGCCCCAATGGATCTCACTGACTATTAATGAGTTCTTTCTCATTGTCAAGAGGTCTCCACAGTTTTGGCTGGAAGATATGCTACATGAATCAATATTTCTTCTTCCAAATGTAGAAGAATCTGGAATGGAGAAGAATTTGTTGTCATGTGGCATTTTGTACTTATCTATGAAAGTTCATGTGAGCAAAATACAATAACCTGTAAATATGGTGCATAACTGTATTTGCTAGTGTAGAGCGGAGTGAGGCGGTAGACTTGGGGAGGGATTGACTCCGGATGCCCCGTCACGATACATAAAATGCCTAGTCATAGTTGGGTGTGTAAACTTGGGCTGTGCGGGCTCGGAACCCATGTAGGCCACATACTGCTTCTGACATCAGCTGGCCAGGTCCCGCTGACGACTAACACTCACAAGGAGACCAATAGTTACAGTTATCAGACACAATTCATCTTCTTACTGAGTTGCTTCAGATCTAGTCCAGTGTTTCAGCACACATTGTGACAGTCATCTTTCTTTCCTGCAGTCCCACATCCAGTCTCCTTAAGGGTCCCAGCATGACTGGAGTAAAGCTTTGCACTTAGATAATCGCTTAAGTAGTCGCCTTTGTTCACACGCCAGTTAAGGTTAATTGGGTACCTTGACAGTTAAGCAGCCTGGCCATTAGAGTCCTTTCCTCTGGCTCCTATTGTCTGGTACCACTCTATTCGAGGATTGGTCTCTTGTTACAACTCTCTTCACACACTGTGTCTCTGTCGACACTCAAGGTTCAAGCTATTTTTCCTTCTGTTTCCTCTCCTTTATTGCCGCAACCCACACACTATATGCAACCTTCACAACTAGAAGTTTTTCACCTTTGCTCACTAAAACTTCACTCACTCCTTCAGAATGAACCATCACTTTCCCTTTCACTTGACCGTTCCCAGGGTGGGCTAGTCCCAACCATTAACTGTTACCACCCAACAGTCAAGCAACTTCCTAAACAAGTACTATCAAACAATGGAAATGAAGAACGGGGTAATCTCCTGTGCTGATACACAGTCCATACGATGTAGAGCAAATATGATTTATTGGTCAATGCATTTCAAAGTTCTCAGAGGCTTCTACATCAGGACAATCAAATATGATTGTATATCATATATGATTGTCCTGATGAAGAAGCCTCTGAGAGCTTTGAGACGCACTGGCCAATAAATCGTATATGCTGGACTGTGTGGTGGCGTAGTAGATTAACCCTTACTTATTTTATATTGTTTGATCTCCACATGGGTTCTGCAGCGGCCTACAGGCATTTATGGTGGTTGTGACCTGCACAACCACATAAGGTGAGCCTCTCTGAGTTTTTCTATTTTAATTTCTGCTTGGATAAGACCCTATTTGCACAATTTCTTTTTCTAGCTCCATTTATTATTATAAACAAATACTATGAAACACAGTACTATGTAAAATTCTCACTATACCTTTTACTATACATTACACCATTATACTACATATCACAGGAACGTATTGCAATATACGAGTATTATATTACATTACAATTCACATAACATATATTCAAATGACACAAGACATTATTCACATTATAAGACAATAACATGATTCATCTCTTTAGAGGTAGCAACGTAACAGCCATAGTCAACCACTACATTGGATAAAATTTCCACTAGCTTCTACAATGTAGCAGTGATGGAATATTCAGATTGGGCACATTATAGATTTTATATGATATGAGAGAATTTTTTTTCAACTAATCAAATTTATTTAGAAATTTGTGAATTCAAGTGAATCAAAACTTTGGGCAATTTTCTTAGCGCGATTCAGCAAAGTGGTTGCCGGATGCCATTTTGCTGAATTCTAACGGACTTAAAAAGATTTTAAAAAAATGATACTCACCTTATCCTGACTCTCACCTCTACTGCCATGCAGCCCTTCTCTGTTCTTGTCAGTCTTTTGACTTATTCTACCACCACGTTGCTAAATCTTCAGCTCATCTGCCTTCACACATCAAGGCTTAGACCCGACTGAGTATAATTTTTTTTTATATTTTTTTATATACTGAGTCTGTTGTGTCCTGTGGTCATACTTGATTGCCAGTAAATAAATTCTATGTAAATTTAATTTCTTAGACAATTTTGAATGAATTTGCCAAATCGAATTTCAGCAGATTTGATGGCAAAATGTATAATTCAAATTGAAGTTCTCTTCTAAATTCTAACTTGTTTTTATCTTTAACTTTATATTTTGATGGTCATCTAACTCTCCTTTTATATGGTACACATAGTTTTATAATATATGTTGTGCTTAGATCTTAGTTTTCCAATACCGGGGTCAAGACACCAAATGAAAATGTCAGTCCGGCTGATTACAATAGAACAAACAGTTCATCAACTTCCCGGGATGTTTAAGTGCATTGATAGATTCATAAATATGTTTTCCACACTCATCATTTTAAATGTTAATTACCAAATTGATATTATTTACCGGTAAATGCATAGAATACTTCCGGTAAAATCTAAACAAATGATTTACACAGCAAAATTCATCTGTATTTGCCCTTCAGGCCGAGCCTTTTATGTTATTTATTTATGGTATTATGGGGGTTTTTTTTAACCCAACCTTTTTTGCCTTCTTGATGTAGCTGTAAGATGGCTTGTTTTTTTTTTTTGTGGGGCAAGATATATTTTCAGTACTTATAACTCAATTCATTTTCATTGTTTCAACAGTGTTTGTTTTAATGGAATACATTCTATTTTTATCATGACAGATAACTGATTTATATCATTCCTTAATTAATTTTTAAAGGAATTAATGAGAATAGCAATGGGACTCACTATGGGAATTGACTGTAAGATCTTCTTATCGGTCACTTACAGTAATACACTTCAATATTTCTGTTACAGGGTATGAAATGACAGAACAAAGAGTTCTAGGCTGGCCCTCAGACTTGAGACCCTGCACTGTTCCTTATCTCAGAGGTAGGTTTGATGGTAGCCAGGTCTGAGCCCCCAGGGTTACCCTGACTTCTGTCCATAACCTGATCTTACTCCCCTTCACCACCCTTTGGGTGGGCTGGAAACACAGTAACAAAGCCCCACAGAAATGACACGGACAATGAAGGACAAAAACTTGTACACACTGCACTCAAACACAAAGAAGAGACTATACGTATACAGAAGAATAAAGAAAAACGGAAGGAAGTAAATGCCCGACAGGGTAACGTTCACACCACTCAAAATAGCTACTACAGATCACTATGAACTGGTCACCGCAAAGACAGGAATCGCTGGAGCTAAGCTGAAGCTATAATCAGCCCTGAGTAGCAAGGTCCATAATCTTTTGTAGGTAGTAGAAAACTGCGATTGGTAATTAGAAGCCTGAGTGCTTAGCAGAGTTCCCCAGGTCAGTAAAATTAACTCCTGCAGGACTGAGGAACAGAGCACATGAAACAGCCAACGCCCAGCTCTGTCTGAACAACTAGGAGAGATCAAGTTGTCTGTCAGGCTCTGCAGTGTGAACAGAGCCTGATGCTGCAGTGACACCTAATGTGTCTGAACCAGAACACCGCATGACAATTTTTTAGCACAGCATAGAATTGCTTGGCTGATTTTCTTCCCTCACCAACGAACTAATAGGAACTAATCAGCAAATTTATGTGGCAACATATGGGTCTTTGTTGGGGACCCTAGGTGCCATGATAACCCATCGACACATCTCAATCACTTAATTGGGGCACTGATGGAGTGATGAAGGAACTCAGTCCCTGTATTTGTCTGCTTAGACCGTGCCACCAATTTTGATCACAAGTAATAAAGTCTTCTAATGGTGAAGATAAAACTTCTATGCTTTTAATTTGTAGGTATTGTGTAGCACCAGTAATGTAAAAGTACGGCAAATAGGGCTAAAGGTGTTATCTGTTCAACACACTGATGTGCACATGTAGAATATGATGTAAAATATGGTCTAACTTAAAACTACTACACCTGACCTGCCCAGTTCTTGTACAGACTAGAAGTCTCAGCTGCTCAGTCACTAAAGCCCCCTGCACAGACTGAAACAACCCTAACTGAATGACTCAGATGACCACTCGGACTTTCGCTTCCTAAGCGACCATCAAGAGTTTCACGTACCTCATAAAGAATCCAGGGGAAGGTGCAGAGTAAAACTAAGGTAAACCAAAAGTAATAATCTGCCAGGAGAAACACTAGGCAAACAGGCTGTAGTTCCAAGCAGGGTCAACTTCACAAGCAAGAAATGAAAGCCCAGGAAAACTTTAAATAGTTACACCCGCTGGGTGATTGGGCAGACTGAATTGCAGCATTGTAAACACTTGGTGGCAGAAAGGCAATGAACACACAAAGTGCCCGAAAAGAGACACAGTGTTCAGAACAAGGACAGCAATGAAAACTGACTGTGGCTCAGGGAAGAGGGAAAAGGACCACAACATAGGTGTTACGGTTGCTGTGGCACTGGAGACTATGTTCGGATCTCTTGCTACTGCACATGTGCGAGCACTGGAGACTATGTTCGGATTTCTTGCTACTGCACATGTGCAAGCGCTGGAGACTAAGTCCTATCTTGGAGCCATTGCACATGTGCGGGTGACATCATCGCTGACACGAGGTCACATGTCTCTGACACCTTCTAAGCTGATTGGCCGCTGGTCATGTGCTTGTGACACATGGTCACATGTCTTTGACACCTTCTATGCCGATTGGTCGCTGGTCATGTGCTTGTGACGCTTTGCTCGGTGATAGGCCAGCGTGACGTCATTGCTGTCATTCTGGCAGCGGATTGGCTCTGGTGTCCTCCATCTTGGATGAGGCACAGAGTCTATATAAGACCCTGACGCATGCCGCCCGGCGCTCAGTCCTCTTGGTTCATGCATGAGAGTAGATGCTCTGTGCACGTCCCTCTAGGCATCTCTTCGTCTATGCTAGGTGAGCGCTACCGGCAGGGTAGTGTTCTTAAACCTTACAGCTTCGGCTGCAGTCCGTATCCTTACATCTTAGTGGAGCAGACATAGGCAGGTGCCTGAGGCACATGGTCCGACTGGGCCTTGTGATTCTACTCGTAGGTGGACGTTGCCGCTAGGGTAACGTTCCTTATACTGCGTCTGGCAGTTGTTCGTATCCTCGCACACTAGGGGAGCGAACATAGGTAGGAGCTTTGTGCGGCTTATGCTGCTGTCCATCTCTTTTGCACCACTAGTGGAGCGGACCTAGGCAGGTGCCATATCTAGTGGTTCGTGTCCTCGCACACTAGTGGAGCGAACGCAGGTAGGAGCTTTGTGCGGCTTATGCTGCTGTCCATCTCCTGGCACCGCTAGAGGAACGGACCTAGGTAGGTGCCATTTCACACTCACTGCTTTTGTCTCTGTGACCATTAACAGAGACCATACCACACACCCTCCAAGTAAGGGAGGAATTGCTTTTTTTCCTAATTATATTCCTCTGTGAGTTTAACAGAGGTATTGCACTCTGCACTTGTGCTATTACTATTTACAGTGGCACACTTATATACCATTTATCCTCTGCCATAGTCTGCAGCAGAGTCTTTGCACGGTGGACCCTGACTGTCTGATATTCCTTTGGGTTTTATTATCAGACAGCCCCCCGTAACATTAGGACTGAGCCCAGGGTCTGGCAGTTATGGCAGAATATTAATAGTTACACCGTTACATACAAGTACTTGAGTCGCGGCTCAAGACTATTGAGGATAAACCTCAAACCATGGTGACATCTGCACATGATCCTCGACTTGCTCTGCCAAACAGGTATTCTGGCGATGCCAGATCATGTCGTGGTTTCATTAGTCAGTGTCAGATTCACCTAGAGGTCAACTCTTCTCCGCTTCTCTACGGAGAGGTCCAGAGTTGGCTTTATCATATCCTTACTTCAGGACAAAGCCTTAGAATGGGCGACTCCCCTATGGGAGCGCTCTGATGTGGTTACTCTGAGACATCAAGACTTTCTTGAAACTCGTAAAGCGGTATTCATGGGTCCGCAGGTTACCCATGATGCGGCCCTGAGACTGTTAGATCTATCTCAGGGTTCGTTATCCACTAGTTCTTATGCCATTGCTTTTAGAACTCTTGTGGCAGAACTAGATTGGCCAGAAAAGGTGTTGATTCCTATCTTCTGGAGGGGGTTGGCAGGCTATGTCAAGGATGCCCTTGCTACTCGTGAGGTCCCTGTTTCTCTGGAGGACTTAATCACTGTAGCAACAAGGATCGACATACGCCATCAGGAACGTAGACTCAAGGTCTCTTCCTCACGCCCTAAGCATCGGGCTCTTCCAGTTGTTGAGGGTCCACTACCATCTTCCTCAGCATCTGAGACATCTCCCAGCCCTATGGAGTTAGGTCATACGTCCTCCAGACTATGCAGGTCTGGTCCTCCTATATGTTACGTATGTCGTCAGGCTGGGCACTATGCCAATAAGTGTCCTAGCCGCCAGGGAAACTCCCAGGCCTAGTAACCATTAGAGGGGGGTTACTAGAGACGTCTTCTGCACCCTCTAAGTGTACTATCCCAGGTCAGCTCTTATTCTCTGAGAATACATGGCCTATTATGCCTTTTGTGGATTCCGGAGCTGACGGGACTTTTGTGTCCTCAGGATTTGTAAAGAGACACAATATTCCCTCTATCATGTTAGAGGCGCCTATTCCTGTCCGTGTTGTTAATGGGACTATGTTGTCTGACTCCATTACATTGAGGACAGTTCCCTTGCGCCTTTCCCTGTCTCAGGCTCACATAGAGGAGATTTCTTTTCTTGTTTTGCCTGAGGGTATAGACGACATTCTTCTGGGTCTCCCATGGCATCGGACCCATGCTCCTCTAATTGACTGGGAGTCCGACAGCAATATTAGTTGGGGTTCGAAATGTCAGTCCCGATGTCTTCCCTTACCACCTAAGGTCGTTGCGGTTGCATCAACTGATCTCTCTCCCATGCCTACACTCTACTTGGATTTCGCTGACGTGTTCTCCAAACAGGGTGCTGAGGTTCTTCCACCCCATAGGCCTTATGACTGCGCTATAGACCTTATCCCAGGTTCGGTACCACCTAAGGGCAGTGTTTACCCCCTGTCAATACCTGAGTCGGAGGCCATGTCGACCAATATAAGAGAGAGTTTAGAGAAGGGGTTCATTCGTAAGTCTGTCTCTACCGCGGGAGCTGGGTTTTTCTTTGTTCGGAAGAAAGAGGGTGATTTGCGTCCCTGCATAGATTACAGGGGTCTCAACGCAATCACAATAAAGAACAAATACCCATTACCTTTAATTTCGGAGCTCTTTGAAAGACTGAGGGGAGCTCAGGTTTTTACGAAGTTGGATCTGCGGGGTGCGTATAACTTGGTACGAATTTGAGAGGGTGACGAATGGAAGACCGCTTTTAACACCCGAGACGGTCACTATGAATACCTCGTCATGCCTTTTGGTTTATGTAATGCACCCGCAGTATTGCAGGACTTCGTAAACGATGTGTTCAGGGATTTACTGTTATCCTCCGTCGTGGTGTATCTGGACGACATCCTGATTTTTTCTCCTGATCTGGAGACTCATCGTCAGGATGTCGTTCGTGTCCTTTCCCGTTTAAGGGAGCACTCATTGTTTGATAAACTCGAAAAGTGTGTATTCGAGCAGTCATCCTTGCCTTTTTTGGGTTACATTATCTCACAAGAGGGTCTGGCTATGGATCCTGCGAAGCTCTCTGCTGTCCTGGAATGGTCCGAACCTCATTCCTTGAAGGCGGTGCCACGCTTCTTAGGATTCATAAATTATTACCGGCAGTTCATACCCCATTTCTCCACTTTGGTGGCTCCTTTGGTGGCCTTGACTAAGAAAGGTGCTAATCCAAAAGTCTGGTCTACTGAGACATCCCAGGCTTTTGAGGCAGTAAAAAGACACTTTTCAACTGCTCCCGTTTTTCAAAGACCCGATGAGAATAAGCCCTTCCTCTTGGAGGTTGATGCCTCTTCAGTGGGTGCTGGTGCGGTCTTGTATCAAAAGAACGGTGTAGGTAGAAAAAGGTCGTGTTTCTTCTTTGCTAAGACCTGTTCACCGGCAGAGAGAAACTATACCATTGGGGATAGGGAACTGCTCGCCCTGAGATTAGCCTTGGAGGAGTGGTGTCACTTGCTAGAAGGAGCGAAACATCCTTTCCAGGTCTATACAGACCATAAGAATCTGACATACTTACAAACCGCTCAGCGTCTGAATCCTCGCCAAGCCCGCTGGTCCTTGTTTTTCTCCCGATTTCACTTCTCCATAAACTATCTGTCTGGGAGTAAGAATAACAAGGCAGACGCCCTGTCTCACTCTATGGTTTCTACCTAGGAAGAGATTGACGAACCTCGTCTTATCCTTCCCTCCAGGGTTTTTCATACGCTCTCCCCTGTGACGTTAGACCAAATCCCACCGGGCAAGAC
The DNA here is from genome assembly GCF_048569485.1 of Anomaloglossus baeobatrachus. Lineage (NCBI taxonomy): Eukaryota > Metazoa > Chordata > Amphibia > Anura > Aromobatidae > Anomaloglossus > Anomaloglossus baeobatrachus. Next base: position 135,789,220 of record NC_134363.1, on the reverse strand, counting down.
CTTTGTTCTGCCAGATCAACAGAATGATATACTGTCGTGGGCCCACACCTCAAAGGTGGGTGGGCATTTTGGTATTAGACGGACATGAGAGTTACTCGAGAGGTGGTATTGGTGGCCACACTTAGCTAGCCACGTCAAGAGATATGTCGGTTCCTGCTACTCGTGTGCTCGCAACCGTCCGTTACGGCAGAGACCGGCTGGGCTCTTGCATCCTTTATCAGTGCCAGATAGACCATGGGAGGTGGTAGGCATCGACTTTGTGGGTGATCTTCCGTGTTCACAGGGACATAGATTTGTGTGGGTCATTACGGACCATTTCTCCCGGATGGTTCATCTCGTACCGTTATCGAGAATCCCATTTTCCAGGGTACTAGCCAAACTATTCCTCAAGCATCTCTTTAGGCTTCACGGGATGCCAGATCTTATCATTTGTGATAGAGGCCCGCAATTTGCTTCCCGTTTCTGGCGAGATCTTTGTAGCCTTCTGCAAATTGAGTGGAATCTCTCTTCGGCATACCATCCGGAGACCAATGGTTTGGTTGAGCGTACCAATCAATCCATGATTATATACCTTCGACACTTTGTTGCTGAGAACCACGATAACTGGTCCTCCCTCCTACCCTGGGCAGAATTTGCCCTTAACAATTCGCTGGCTGAGGCCACTGGGCAAACACCGTTCGTACTCAATAATGGGCAACACCCTAGGGTACTTGTACCGTTTCCCGCTGCTGCACCTCCTCCTCTTGTGGCCGACTGGGCGACTAATGCCAGAGAGGTCTGGGATCGGACTCAAGAGTCGATCCAAGCAGCTAAGGACCGTATGAAGACGGTGTCTGATCGGTTTCGTCGCCCGGCTCCTGTCTTTTCTCCGGGGGACTTTGTATGGCTCTCTGCAAAACACGTGAAACTTAGAGTGAGCTCTGTCAAATTTGTTCCTCGCTTCCTAGGTCCTTATGAGGTTCTTCGACAGGTAAATGCTGTAGTCTACCAATTGAAGTTACCCGTGCATCTTAGGATCCATGACAAATTCCATGTCTCACTGCTAAAGCCGGCTATTTTACCTTTCGCTCGTGAAGTGCACTCTCCTGCCTCTGATTCCTCTCACTCTAGCTATGAGGTACGAGCCATAGTTGGTTCTAAGATGGTTAGAGGGCGCAGGTTCTTCTTGATAGATTGGGAGGGCTACGGCCCGGAACATCGCTCTTGGGAGCCTGAGGAGGCTGTCCATGCTCCTGACTTAGTTGCCGATTACCTGCGTCGCCGGGAGGGGGGCCCTTGAGGGGGAGGTACTGTTACGGTTGCTGTGGCACTGGAGACTATGTTCGGATTTCTTGCTACTGCACATGTGCGAGCACTGGAGACTATGTTCAGATTTCTTGCTACTGCACATGTGCAAGCGCTGGAGACTAAGTCCTATCTTGGAGCCATTGCACATGTGCGGGTGACATCATCGCTGACACGAGGTCACATGTCTCTGACACCTTCTATGCCGATTGGTCGCTGGTCATGTGCTTGTGACGCTTTGCTCGGTGATAGGCCAGCGTGACGTCATTGCTGTCATTCTGGCAGCGGATTGGCTCTGGTGTCCTCCATCTTGGATGAGGCACAGAGTCTATATAAGACCCTGACGCACGCCGCCCGGCACTCAGTCCTCTTGGTTCATGCATGAGAGTAGACACTCTGTGCACGTCCCTCTAGGCATCTCTTCGTCTATGCTAGGTGAGCGCTACCGGCAGGGTAGCGTTCTTATACCTTACAGCTTCGGCTGCGGTCCGTATCCTTACATCTTAGTGGAGCGGACATAGGCAGGTGCCTGAGGCGCATGGTCCGACTGGGCCTTGTGATTCTACTCATAGATGGACGTTGCCGCTAGGGTAACGTTCCTTATACTGCGTCTGGCAGTTGTTCGTATCCTCGCACACTAGGGGAGCGAACATAGGTAGGAGCTTTGTGCGGCTTATGCTGCTGTCCGTCTCTTTTGCACCACTAGTGGAGCGGACCTAGGCAGGTGCCATATCTAGTGGTTCATGTCCTCGCACACTAGTGGAGCGAACGCAGGTAGGAGCTTTGTGCGGCTTATGCTGCTGTCCGTCTCCTGGCACCGCTAGAGGAACGGACCTAGGTAGGTGCCATTTCACACTCACTGCTTTTGTCTCTGTGACCATTAACAGAGACCATACCACACACCCTCCAAGTAAGGGAGGAATTGCTTTATTTCCTAATTATATTCCTCTGTGAGTTTAACAGAGGTATTGCACTCTGCACTTGTGCTATTACTATTCACAGTGGCACACTTATATACCCTTTATCCTCTGCCATAGTCTGCAGCAGAGTCTTTGCACCGTGGACCCTGACTGTCTGATATTCCTTTGGGTTTTATTATCAGACAGCCCCCCGTAACAATTTGGGGTTATCAGATCAAATCCCAGGCATGACGTTTGTCAGTGTCAGTGACAGGATATGCCATTAATGTCTGATTAGTGTGATTACATAAATGGGAAGTAAAGATTGAATGTGTACGTGGTGCATCCTGGTATCACCACGTTGTAAGGGGCAGGTCTGGATACAGTAGTTATAACCCTGAGTCTTGACACTTAGAAAGTTTTATGCTACTTTTTCTATTTTTTATAGCAGTTGCATTGTTAGTTGCTAACTGTAATGTAGCACACAGCATTCCTGGCACTACGTTTATAATGCTCTGATTATGACTAGGGGGTCACAGCAGTTATACTCATATCTAGAGATGAGTGGTCCCATTGAGGTTCAGTTCACCGGCAGCCAAGGAGCCCGAGCCTCCACTGGCCGAAGCTTGACCCAAACCCCGGAGCAAGTAACTGATTGGTAGTTTGAGTCTCCGTCCACATGCAGCCAACCATAAGCAGATCACTTCCAGGGAAGGGTTGGAGAGCTTTTACAAACTGTTTGTGGGTTTCACACTACATGTAATTGTGCTGATGTTACCCCTAGTGCAAGACATTCAAACATAGCTACCACAGGGCTCAACACCAAACATACCTGATCACAGCATTGCTCGCGCGAGTGATGTTCACATGTAAAGCAGCCAAACCCTGAACCTTGATTTTTTAAGTTGATGTTTGGTTTGAAAATAGAACCTCAGGTTCGCTCATCCCTCCTTATATCTATCAGGTACTCCCATCATAATCTATCAATATGCCACCAATCTCTCTACTGATACAACCCCTTCAATAAATGGTCACATTTACTCCATACTTGGAAGCAGCACTCAAGAGAAGCAACCTTGGTGCCCAAACGGGGGCAAAAAAAAGTATTTCTGTCATATAAGAAAATAAAAAACATTATAAATAGCACATGGTGGGTTTTGGCCCTATGACAGATTTTGCATTAGAGCCCATGAGCCTTTTATATCTGCAGAGAATGACATTTTAAATTGTCATTCTTTAATTACAACCATATTTAATAAAACTAATTACAACTTTTTTGCTAATTTCCACAGGAGCAGAGAAGGAAAGCTACTTAATACATTATGAATAATGAGAACAGATAGAGTTGTCAAGGAAAGGGTGCATGGGGAGTGCATGATTTATTTTGCAAATTTCAGATGCAAAATGTTTCATAAATTCTCAGCTTTATACAAGCAAATACATAATGATGTTTTATGATAAGATAAAGTGTAACATCCAAATACACTGCAACTTTTGCTCCTAAATAATTAGGAATGAACTCAGTTGCCACACAGTGGGATTCAGTTTGAAAAATAATGGATTTGGTACTTTTTTTTGTTAAAATATTAAATTATAAAATCCACCTTTATTCAATATTTTGCAACTTATTTTTAAATACAAAGTTATAAAACTTTGTAAATACTTTCCTGAATTTTATTTATTTTATTTCTTTTGCAGCTTAGGTCCATTCTGCTGGCTCTACCATGAGACTTAACAGCTTTGCTCCAACAGAACAACTTTTTATGCATTATTATTTATTATATTTTTGGCTGTAATAAAAAAGGCATTCAGCAGCAGAGTTTTCCTAAAAATGACAGTATTGGCTGGATTTGTTAAAATCTTTTTTTCTAACTTTAATTTACATAAGTCTCTAAGTAAAAAAAATCAGTCTCCTGCTTCTACTCCTTTGGTTACCTCCATGCTAACCTTTAAATGTATAGAAACAAAAGCCATTCCAAGTTGTGCATCTTAAACGCTTTAGATATCTTTGCATATTTTTATTTAATTTTGTTGCATGGATTATATAAAAATATTTATCTTTGTAATTTTATTTTTTTTTTCACCACTTTGTTTCTACAGCTTGCATGTATTACAATACATTGCAAGCTGCTCAGTGGCATTCATTGTCAAAACTTAGAGCTCCCTGGTGGCTCAATCTCCAGCTCTTCTTTCTCCCTCCCTATATTCTGATCTAAGCACAATTCTATTCGTAATATACAAAATTAACTCACTTAAATTTGAGCTTAGACAAATAGTAAAGAAAAAAAAAAAGTAGGGATGAGAGGAGATGTGGATGTTTGCGTTCGCCATGTTCAGCCAAACTATAGCCAACAGGTCTGCTCAGTACCTGAACTTTACTCCGGACCCTGAAACCCATAGAAGTCAATGGGGGCCCCACTACAAATGCCTGTAAAATAGTCCCAGTAAGGGCTAGGCAGCTGCAAAAGGAATAAAAATGGGGTTAAGAGCAGGGCAATTGCCCTGCAAACAAATACAAATAGGAAAATGACTTAAAATAACAGAATAAGAAATAAGTAAATGAAATAAAAAATAATAATCTTGATTCAGGAGGTGAAGGTCCAAGCGGAGGAGGAGATGAAGGTGGACATGGCAGTGTAGGTAGAACAATTCAGGAATCTCAGCTGTCATTGCACAGGCACAGCAGCATGTATTTGCTCATGTGTGCCAGTCTACCCCAGAGTAACAACAATCTGTCCTCGGTGGTAGGTGTATCATTTGTGTCCTCTGTATCCCCCAGCCACACTCCAGTGATGCCCCTGAGTTGCTTAGAGTTCCTCCCTGCTGTAAACACAGTTCCTCATCCTCCAAAACTGTCCCCTGGTTGGTCAGTTGTGTACCCAGCCGCTGTTGGTAAAGAAACCCACCCTTGTAGTTATGTGTGGCCAACTGACTTGATACTCATGTGAATGTTGCCTGTTTCTCCTCCTCTTCCACCTGTGCCACCAGCTCATCATCATCGCCTCAATCATTTTTTCAAGGAGGCATAAAAGTGGGATTCTAACACTGATGATAATGTGCTCAGTGCTGGCCATGTTGGTAGAGTACTTAAAGCAGCACAACACGGCAAACACATTCCACAAGTATGTGATATGCACCTAGTTGGAATGTGGCCAGGAGTATGCATATCTCAAACTCGTGGTCTTGTGACCGCCCCATTCGCAGCTCTGACATTGAATCCTCACAGCACCCAGTTTGTGCAATGTGAGGATTCACAAATCTGCAGTCACATTCAGTGATTGCAAACTTGAGGATTTAGACTGGACGATCCCTTTAAGTATGTCTTCAAGCAGTGCTGAATCGTTATTTGGATTCATTAAAGGACTGTGAGCTGCGATATAAGCTTATTAGAATAACTGGTATATTTAATTTTGTTTACCATTTTCTTGATACTGTATTTGGGCAAAGCATTTGACGAGGACTTTACAATGTCATCAGTTTTCAGAAACAGCACAACCTCAAGGCCGCTTTACACACTGCGATATCAGTACTGATATCGCCAGCGTGCGTACCCTCCCCAATCGGTTGTGCGACACGGGGGAATCGCTACCCGTGTCGCACAACATCGGCCAGACACGTCACATGGACTTACCTTCCCTGCGACGTTGCTGTGACCGGCGAATCGCCTCTTTTCTAAGGGGGCGGTTCGTTTAGCGTCACAGCAACGTCACAGCAGCGTCACTGAACCGCCGCCCAATAGAAGCGGAGGGGCAGAGATGAGCGGGACGTAACATCCCACCCACTTCCTTCCGCATTGTGGCCGGGACGCAGGTAAGGTGAGGTTCCTCATTCCTGTCGTGTTACAGGGAGCGATGTGTGCTGCCGCAGGAACGAGGAAAAACTTTGTTACTGCTGCAGTAACGATATTTGAGAATGGACCCCCATGTCACCGATTTTCACGTTTTTGCGACGATGCAAAATCGCTCATAGGTGTCACACGCAACGGCATCGCTAATGCGACCAGATGTGCGTCACAAATTCCGTGACCCCAACGAGATCACTTGAGTGACGTTGTAGCGTGTAAAGCCCGCTTTAGTGTTTCCCAATATGAAACATCATAAGCAACTTGACACAATAACAAGAATTTTAATTATATACTCAATCAATTCACAGATACTGAAAAATAATAAAAACAGCAAATACATTGCTCAGATAATGTCACACAGAGCAAAGATTGTTAATAAAGTATCATGTCATGTGTGACGCCCTGGGTAAGCCAGGGGTCACAGGTCACAACACCACACGCACCCCACATTCCCTGCAGGAACACCAAGGTCAGAACACAAATCCTTGTTGCCTTCCTCCAGGGGCTGATGTCTACACCAGGGGGTGGGCCAGGTGGTTGGCTCCACCCACCGAGGCGTTCACAGCCCTGGAGGCGGGAAAACCAGGCAGATGAGATTAGATTAGTTTTGAGAGTAGAAGGAAGTGGTAGAGGAGCAAGTGACAGGAGTGGAAGTGACAGAGAAAGTGACAGCTGAAAAGCCTGAAGTTAGTCCGGGTGTGTGCCCCGGACTGAGACAGCAAGGTTGGCAGACGGCGGTGACCGTCTGCAGGAGAGGCTACTTGGAGGTTGCCGAAAGGACCGTGGACGGGTGGTGGCCCGGCGGTACCGGAGCGGTATACGAAGAGAAGCCAGCACCATTGGCAGGGGCCTTTTGGATCCTGGCAAGGCTAGGAGTCACCATAATTTGCCAAATCCGTCAGTGAAGGGGACCTCCGGGTCTCCCAGCAGCAAAGTCCCGATTGAAGGCAACAGTCCGACCGTGAAGGGGAGACACCGCCACCGCCAAGGCACCAGTTTCCCAGGGCCAGCGCCTGCGGGCAAGAGAGGGGCTCCTCCGGCTCATATCCAAGCTGGGGAGCGGGTTACCGGTGGGAATCCATCGCTACCAAAGAACCGTACTTAGGTGCAGGGAAGTGACTGTCACCGCTAACTGCAGGGAACATCAGCACCGTAGCCGTCCGAGGGACCCGTCCAACCAGCCATTTGTTTACCGATAACTGTGTCATCATCCTTGGGCTGAGTGAGTACCTCCGTGCCGTGCGGCACAGCGCTGCCCCTGCGTCCCTGCACCTCCACAGGCCCCATAACCTGCCTGTCCACCATACCAACCCCATCACTGGGCCCCGGGACAACCAACCCCCCTACCCACGGAGGGGAGAACTAACAACTTTGCTGCTCCCTGTCACCGCTCCCAGGATTCCCATACAGAGCAGCGGGGGTGTCCCTACAATCACCACAACCGTGGGTGGCGTCACGGACAATAAACTATCCCAACAACCAAACCCCTTTCACTCACGGGCGAGGAGCGCCGCTCGAGTCCCCGGGATCCGGCCCATCGCTCGAGCCTCCGAGCAGCAGCAGGCCGCAGCAGCAGCGGCAGCCGGACCCAAGCAGTGGGAGAGCGCAGCGTCCCCTCCTCCGCCCGCGACAACTTGGCGTCACGAACAGGATCTTACCGCTCTGCCGTTGGGTAGAGGTGCGCCTTGTGACCGCCGAAGGTGTCCGGCCGGAAAATTTCAGAAGCCGCCATCTTTGGCGCGAAGAGTTCCCGCTCGAGCGTCTTCTCGAGTAGCAGAGGCGCGAAGGCCAAAACCCCGCCCCAATAGAGGAGGGGACGGAAAGAAGCTAAGGGGGACGAGATGGCGACTGGATGCATGTAGCCGCGGCTATAAAAGCAGAGACGCCAGGACTCTGCAGACACCCTGTTCCTGGAAGAAGCCGCCAGCAGCATGTGGATGCCGTCCCAAAGCACCGTAGCCCCCCGCCGGGAACCGCGACGTGGGTGGAGATCTGGACCGCGCAGCTCTACCAAAGGCTGCAGGTCAAGATGCAGCTCCTCATGGAGGAGTGGGAGACCGACATGGCGGATGTCATAGCGACCGTGTGGAGACACGAGGAGGAAGCTGAGGAAGGGAGGGTGAGTGACCCACGCCCCGATGCCCATGAAGGGCCGGTCATCGCGGCTGCGGGACCCGGTCTAAACCCTCTCGCCCTGTTACCTCCCTCGCCACCCGTCTCGGAAGCCGTGACCCCGCCACTAGGCCCGCTGCCATCGCAACCGGTAGCGATACCCAGCATGCCCGCCCCGGCAGGCCGACCTGTAGCCGGAGCCCTTAGCAAACCGGAGGTGCTGCCATGGAAGGCCCCGAAGTCTGAACCGGAGACATCCCCTGAGAAGTCCCCCGAGCCGGAGCTGATAACCCGTTCCGTGTCGAAGGCCCAACCGCGGAAAGCCCCTGTGCCCATCCCCACACCTCGGCTGAGGTTGCGCCGGGTTGCCGCTGCAAAGCGGCGTCCAAGGCCAAGAGGCCACGGGACCTGCCGCCCAGATCCCTAACAGTGGGCAGCGTCCAAAATGTCCCGCGGGGCCTGACCCGTGCGCCGGAGCTCGCAGCAGCGCCGTACTGGGACAGGAAGCCGGTACCGTTGGGCCTGGAGATTGAAGAGAGGGAAAGGAAGAAGGCGGCGTTGGTGGCCCGTGCAATCCGGGAAAAAGAGAACCTCCGTCAGGCAACTTTCCGTGTCCAGGGCCCGTTGTATGAAGGGCAGGTGAGGCGGTTTGATGTCCGCCGGGGCTATGGATTTATTTATGAACCGGGCCTGGAGGCCGAAGTGTTTATAGCCCAGCGGGATGTGAATGCTCACCTGCCAGAGGAGCACCCTGGTCGGAACTTGATGCCGGGCGACTTGGTCCAGTATACCCGGCACTGTGGGGAGAGGGTGTGGTTCGCGCTGGATGCCAAGTTAAGGGGCAGCCAAGAGTCCCGTGTGAGCACCCAGCCCCCTCCCTCAAGTGATGCTGAGGACTCCGAGTGAAGGCAGCGGAGTACCGTTGCACCATCCCCGTTGAGACCAGAAAGTCTGTGTGTGTTTAAAAGTTTGCAAATGAAAATGATTACCGAACAGTCACCTGATTCACCGTAATTTGGAAAACCGGCCGTTGCCGGCACCGTTGTCCCCGTGGGGACCATCCACAATGTTTGCATAGAAAACTTTCTATGGACAAGCCCGTGAACTTGCAGGGCAACCACAGACGTTAAGTGGCTTGTAAATAAAAATGTTTCCGTTGCAGCACCGTTACCGCCTCCGGAGAGGTAGATTGGAGGGAGGGCCCGCAGCAGAGCAGGCTGGGGCCCAGCCACCACCAGAACCGGTGGCTACCCTCTGGAGGGGAAGGACAGATCCCGCTCGGGTAACTTGGTTCAGGACTGGGGTCAAGGGGTGCTGCCTGTTTCTTAGAGGCAGCATCAGGGCCAGGTTACTTGGGTGGGAGAGAGCGGCAGCCGCAACCGTTTGTTACCGTAACATTTAAGCAATGTGCCTCCCGATGTGGGATGATGTTCTTTTACTTGTATGTCATGTTTTATCTTTTCAGAAAAAAAAAAAAAAAAAAAGGAAAATAAAACCGCTGTTGGACGGGCAGCCCGAGGACGGTCTGCATTTTGCTAAGGGGGAATGTGACGCCCTGGGCAAGCCAGGGGTCACAGGTCACAACACCACACACACCCCACATTCCCTGCAGGAACACCAAGGTCAGAACACAAATCCTTGTTGCCTTCCTCCAGGGGCTGATGTCCACACCAGGGGGTGGGCCAGGCGGTTGGCTCCGCCCACCGAGGAGTTCACAGCCCTGGAGGCGGGAAAACCAGGCAGATGAGATTAGATTAGTTTTGAGAGTAGAAGGAAGTGGTAGAGGAGCAAGTGACAGGAGTGGAAGTGACAGAGAAAGTGACAGCTGAAAAGCCTGAAGTTAGTCCGGGTGTGTTCCCCGGACTGAGACAGCAAGGTTGGCAGACGGCGGTGACCGTCTGCAGGAGAGGCTACTTGGAGGTTGCCGAAAGGACCGTGGACGGGTGGTGGCCCGGCGGTACCGGAGCGGTATACGAAGAGAAGCCAGCACCATTGGCAGGGGCCTTTCGGATCCCGGCAAGGCTAGGAGTCGCCATAATTTGTCAAATCCGTCAGTGAAGGGGACCTCTGGGTCTCCCAGCAGCAAAGTCCCGATTGAAGGCAACAGTCCGACCGTGAAGGGGAGACACCGCCACCGCCAAGGCACCAGTTTCCCAGGGCCAGCGCCTGCGGGCAAGAGAGGGGCTCCTCCGGCTCATATCCAAGCTGGGGAGCGGGTTACCGGTGGGAATCCATCGCTACCAAAGAACCGTACGTAGGTGCAGGGAAGTGACCGTCACCGCTAACTGCAGGGAACATCAGCACCGTAGCCGTCCGAGGGACCCGTCCAACCAGCCATTTGTTTACCGAGAACTGTGTCATCATCCTTGGGCTGAGTGAGTACCTCCGTGCCGTGCGGCACAGCACTGCCCCTGCGTCCCTGCACCTCCACAGGCCCCATAACCCGCCTGTCCACCATCCCAACCCCATCACTGGGCCCCGGGACAACCAACCCCCCTACCCACGGAGGGGAGAACTAACAACTTTGCTGCTCCCTGTCACCGCTCCCGGGATTCCCATAGAGAGCAGCGGTGGTGTCCCTACAATCACCACAACCGTGGGTGGCGTCACAGACAATAAACTATTCCAACAACCAAACCCCTTTCACTCACGGGCGAGGAGCGCCGCTCGAGTCCCCGGGATCCGGCACATCGCTCGAGCCACCGAGCAGCAGCAGGCCGCAGCAGCAGCGGCAGCCGGACCCGAGCAGTGGGAGAGCGCAGCATACCCTCCTCCGCCCGCGACACATGCATTGCCCAGAAGCATCATTCCATGCACAGATAACTTGTGACATCAGGTGTCTGCACAGCTCCCCATATCATTGCCAAGATAAATAGTTCCATATAGTCCCTTGATAATTGGTAGTATAATACCTTAAAAACATTTTTCACAAAATCATGATAATTCCATTTACATACAATGGTAGATCTAGAACATATTATTCGTGCTATATTCTGTATATAAGTCCATGTCACTATGAGAAATGAGAAGGAGGGGAGCACAAACTAAACTCACTGCCCGTCTTTCACCTGTAGATCGGGGGGTCAATATATTTTATTATTGTTTTCTTAGTCATGTTGCCATATTGCTAAAGTGTCAGACATAAGCTAACCGAGAGCTAGCTTAAGTAGGTGGCACTAGAGAAATAGCAATTTTCATGGAAGAAAGCGAATTTGCAAATTTTTCCCATGGAGCATTGTCTGGCTCATAAGACTCTCAGCTGGTGGTCTCCACAAAGGAAAAACATAAGCCCCATCTCTGCTCTAGTCTTTTCTTATATTTGTTTTACTCATCACCATAGGTTTGTAAAGAAGGCGGTGTTGGAAATTGGTGCAGCTAATCAAGAGGGGAGTTTACTGTCACCCAGCCATAGGTTTATGAAGAAGGAGTTGTTTGCAATTGGTGCAGCTAATCAAGAGGAGAGTTTACTGTCATGCAGCCATAGTTTTGTAAAGAATGAGGTTTTGGCAATTGGTGCAGCTAATCAAGAGGGGAGTTTACTATCATCCAGCCTTAGGTTTGTAAAGAAGGAGTTGTTGCCAATTGGTGCAGCTAATCAAGAGTGGAGTTTATTGTCACCCAGCCATAGCTTTGTAAAGAAAGAGGTGTTTGCAAATGGTGCAGCTAATCAAGAGGGGAGTTTACTGTCACCCAGCCTTAGGTTTGTAAAGAGGGAGGTGTTGGCAATTGGTGCAGCTAATCAAGAGGGGAGTTTACTATCACCCAGCCATAAGTCTGTAAAGAATGAGTTGTTGGCAATTGCTGCAACTAATTAAGAGGGGAGTTTACTATCATCCAGCCTTAGGTTTGTAAAGAAGAAGGTGTTGGCAATTGGTGTAGCTAATCAAAAGTGGAGTTTATTGTCACCCAGCCATAGGTTTGTAAAGAAAGAGGTGTTGGCAATTGGTGCAGCTAATCAAGAGGGGAGTTTACTGTCATGCAGCTATAGTTTTGTAAAGAAGGAGGTTTTAGCAATTGGTGCAGCCAATCAAGAGGGGAGTTTACTGTCATGCAGCTATAGTTTTGTAAAGAAGGAGGTTTTGGCAATCGGTGCAGCTAATTAAGAGGGGAGTTTACAGTCACCCAGCCATAGGTTTGTAAAGAAGGAGGTGTTGGCAATCGGTGCAGCTAATCAAGAGGGGATTTTATTGTCACCCAGCCATAAGTTTGTGAAGGAGTTGTTTGCAATTGGTGCAGCAAATCAAGAGGAGAGTTTACTGTCATCCAGACATAGTTTTGTTAAGAAGGAAGTGTTGGCAATTGGTGCAGCTAATCAAGAGGGGAGTTTACTGTCACCCAGCCATAGGTTTGTAGAGAAGGAGTTGTTGACAATTGGTGCAGCTAATCAAGAGGGGAGTTTACTGTCATCCAGTTATGTTGCCCCACATCACTTGTTAATGCCCATGCTTTTATTATAGTAGAGAATTCCTAGATAAATATCCTTCAAAAATATGTTCTGTCTATTTAAATGGTCTTTTCAGAACCTTAGCACCTAATGCCATGGTGCTTGGTTATATTCATGGGTTAAGCAGAAAAAGCTGCCAGGTTTTTAGTGACTTTCCTCTACGGTCAGTTTTAAAATATCCTCCATGAGACAAGTTTTACAATACTGCTGAATCAATAATGAACAAGTTGTGTAAATCTTACAACCTGTCACCTTCACATATAAAATGTTGCTTTTCTAAGCACAGCATCAAATAAGAATAGCTTTGCTCTGCAGTAACAATGATTCAAAGCCCTAAGGCTTAATTAGAGGATTATAGACAAAGATTTTTTTTTTCCCTTCTTTTAGATGCTAAGTGGGCAGAAGTAAAAACAAATCAATGGCTCTTCAGAACAAGGACAGTGAATTCTTCACTTTTAATTGCCTCTCGGGACACATTGAGTGTCTGTAAGGAGATTCCAAAGGCTTTCTCCAACATTTTAAGGGTTTTCTTCATATAGGTAAATTTTCAATAACGATAACGTTGTGCAGTCAATACCTCATTGGACGGAATAATCAACAAGAGAGATTATTCCTCTTACTTGATCCTACATCTAATTTAAAGAACATTATACCCTAAAATGCAGATATTACTAGCAGTTTTTCATGACTTGAAATCCTCTTGAGAGAATTATTTTCAAATTCTATTCAATCATTTCCTAATTATCTTGGTCTTGGATTTCTGATGTTTCGATCATTACTTTAGAATCCGAAAGGGTCAACATATGGGACATATATAAAAAGTTGGTGGGCCAACAGTATAGATTAATATGGTGCCCCTATCTAGTAGGTGTTAGCACTGATACATCTATACTTTAAAATTCAAATATAAAACATTTAAGTTCCCATTTAAGCTGCAATGAGTAAATCAGGAGGCACTTTTTGCATGGATTTATAATAGAGCCCGGTGGTACATGAGGGTATTAACACATGATATTCAGCATACTGTGAGCTACCTGAAAACACCGGTGGCACACAACCATCTAAGATGACCTTAAGGGGTACTTTGCACGCTGCGACATCGCAGGCCGATGCTGCGATGCCGAGCGCGATAGTACCCGCCCCCGTCGCAGCAGCGATTTCCTTGTGATAGCTGTCGTAGCGAACATTATCGCTATGGCAGCTTCACATGGACTCACCTGTCCTGCGACCGTCGCTCTGGCCGGCGACCCGCCTCCTTGTTAAGGGGGCAGGTCGTGCGGCGTCATAGCGACATCACACGCCAGGCGGCCAATCGGAGCGGAGGGGCGGAGATGAGTGGGATGTAAACATCCCGCCCATCTAATTCCTTCCGCATATCCTACGGAAGCCGCAGTGACGCCGGTAGGAGATGTTCCTCGCTCCTGCGCCTTCACACACAGCGATGTGTGCTGCCGCAGGAGCGAGGAATGACATCGGACTGTCGCGTCAGCGTAATCATGGATTACGCCGACGCTGCACCGATGATACGATTACGACGCTTTTGCGCTCGTTAATCGTATCATCAAGCCTTTACACACTACGATGTCGCATGCGATGCCGGAAGTGCGTCATTTTCAATTTGACCCCACCGACATCGCACCTGCGATGTCGTAGTGTGCAAAGCCCGCCTAAGAGACCTAGAAGAATGACAGCATAGGCACATGCATTACCACAAGTGCACAGGATCAAAGAGAGCTAGTCCTCAGGGAAAGAAGATGTCGCACCTGGCACTGGAACCAGGACAGGTGAGTATGACTTGTTTTCAAACATTTTACTAAAACTAGAATAGTCCTTTAAAGTGGATCTGTAAACAGATACAAAGTGCATGTATAATTAAAGAGATTTTCCCAAAAAAAAAAAATTAAGTTCATTTTAGTTAATAGATGTTGTAATTATAATTTCCTCAATTGGATGCATTTACAAAAAATGTTCCTGTGCTGAGATAATCTTATATATGTGTCCCTTCTATGTGCTGTGTAATGGCTGTGTCTGACCATACAGGAACATTGTCTGATCATACCCCATCTCCTGATCAGGGGAGGACACAAAAGAGAGTATATAGATGAAGCGATGAACCGAGAGCCCGCCACTCCACAGAACAAGTCACAGGATCAGACGGAATAACGGACAAACCAGGGAGAATGTTTATTTACAAGGAATTACAAACACAAGCTGCTGAGCAGCGGGAGGGGGAAAAGGAGTAGAGGTGAGAAAAGACCCCGCAGTACAACAGTATACTCTTTAGCTGCAGCAACTGACCTTGTCGCCACAACTAGTACAACATGCAATATAGTTTTAACAGCAGAACAGCAGTATGCAAATATTCAACTTTAAACAATCCAGCTCTGTCCTCTATCCTAACTGATCTCCCCTAAAGGCACAACGAGGATACCACACTCTGACTACGGAGGCCTAATATAGTTCCCTAACCGCCGCACCTGGGCGTACACTCCGCAGGACCGGTCCGCTCTACGGCTTAACAGTATGGTGGTGCACACTTAATTCCGGGAGGGCGTTGCAGGACCTCTCTTTCCATGATTCTCTGGGCAGCTGGACTCCTCAGGAGCCATCTACTAGCAGGCCAGAAACTAACGCTCATGTGTGCGTCCCTCTCCATGCCCTGTAACTCTCTCACACTGCTACTTCCTGTTCTGCCTGCACTTTTCTCTTTTCTCAGGGCGGACCAAATGAGCACACAGCAGCAGGAAAGATGTGGATCATTCCATTGTGCTCTGCAGGGAAGCAGTCTCTTAAAGTCTTAAAGCTGGGTTCACACATAGCGACAGCGAAAACGACGTCGCTGTTACGTCGCCATTTTCTGTGACGCAACAGTGACCTTGTAAGTCGCTGTTATGATCGCTGCTTAGCTATCAAACACAGCAGAAGCAGCAGCGATCATAACGACACGCGACGCTGTGCTTCATGTGCAGAGAGCAGGGAGCCGCGCACACTGCTTAGCGCTGGCTCCCTGCACTCCCAGCTACAGTACACATCAGGTTAATTACCCGATGCGTACTGCAGCTACATGTGCAGAGAGCAGGAGCCGGCACTGGCAGCGAGAGCGGTGGACGCTGGTAACGAAGGTAAATATCGGGTAACCAGGGAAAGGTCTTCCCTTGGTTACCCGATGCTTACCGTGGTTACAGCTTACCGCAGGCTGCCAGAAGCCGGCTCCTGCTCCCTGCTCGCTTCATTTCGTCGCTCTCTCGCTGTCACACACAGCGATGTGTGCGTCACAGCGGGAGAGCGACGACCAACAAATGAAGCTGGACATTCAGCAGTGACCGGCGACCTCACAGCAGGGGCCAGGTCGTTGCTGGATGTCACACACAGCAACAGCGACGGGACGTCGCTGCTACGTCACAGAAAATGGTGACACAGCAGCAACGTAATTGTCGCTGTGTGTGACACCACCCCAACTCCTTCAGCCCCCAGGCATTTTGCGTTTTTCCGGGGGGGGGGGTTCCCTCTCTTTCTTCCGAGAGCCGTAATTTTTTTATTTTTCCGTCAATCTTGCCAAATAAGAGCTTGTTTTTTGCTGGACAAGTTCTAGTTTTAAATGGAAGCATAAGTTTTACCATATAGTGTACTGAAAAACGGAAAAAAATTCCAAGTAAGGAAAAATTGCAAAAAAAGTGTGATCGCACAATAGTTTTTGGGATATTTTATTCACCGTGTTCACTATATGTTAAAACTGATGTGTTGTTGTGATGCCTGAGGTCGGTGCCAGTTTGTAAGCACCAAACATGAATAGGTTTACTTGTATCTAAGGGGTTAAAAAAAAAATCACAAGCGTGTCCAAAAAAAGTGGCGCACGTTTTGCGCCATTTTCCAAAACCCATAGCGTTCTCATTTTTCTTGATCTATGGCTCAGTGACAGCTTATTTTTTGCATCTCGAGCTGACGTTTTTAACGGTACCATTTTTGCGCAGATGCTACTTTTTTATCGCATGTTATTGTATTTTGCACAAAAGTTGCAGCAACCAAAAAAACGTAATTTTTTTGTTTGGAATTTTTTTGCTGCTACTCCATTTACCAATCAGATTAATTGATTTTATATTTTGATAGATCGTTTCTGAAAGCGGCAATACCAAATATGTGTATATTTTTTATTTTTTTAACTCTTTAATTTTCAATGGGGTAAAAGAGGGGTGATTTGAACTTTTAGGTTTTTTTATTTTTTTTTAAATTTTTTAAAACTTTTTTAACTTTTTTTTTTTAATTTTACTGGTCCCCATAGCTATATCACTCTGCCATATCTCCAGATCACAGCTACAGAGCTAAGATCTGCAGATATGCTGCTTTACTTTCAATGCCGGCAGTATTCCTCATGTTAGCTACAGGCGTCATCACATGACACTGTGCTACCATGGCAACCACTGGAAGTCACGTGATCATGTCACGTGACTTTCAATGGGGCGGGGTAAGTCACCATATTGGCGGCGTGCATATATATCTCGCTGCCAGATTTGGCAGCGAGATGTAAGGGGTTAATAGTCGCTGGTGGAAGTGATTCCACCCACGACTAGCATGCACACATGCCAGCTGTTGAAAACAGCTGATATGTGCGCGGATCACCGCGGCCTGCCCACGGCAGCGGGCGGGGATTAACCGCACACAATCCATGACGTACCCAGTACGTCATGGGTCATTAAGGGGTTAAAGTCACAGTAAATCAACATCCTTACTAGTGGCTGCACTCACTTACACAAACATCACAGCACGGGATGATAGCTCAATCTTCTTGTGAAGTAAAACATTTCCCTGCCTATTTTTTTTTAAAATATTTTACCTCAAAGACAGAATTGGCTGTGATCCTGTGCTTTAATGACTGTATACTCTCTTTTACCTCCTCCCCAGACCAGGAGATGGGGTATGATCACACCATGTCCTCCCAGCAGCGTTGGACAGGCTACCAGAGGAATCTCCAGTAATACCAGGCCTGACCGCGGTTACCTGCACTGAACTCTGGAGCTCTCACCTGAGCTCCGGAGTGCAGCCTAGACTGAACCGTGAGTGCCGAGTGATTGATTCCCCGGCGATTGCAGTTCAGTTCATGACAGCTGCAGATAGGCCGAGCTGCACTCCAGAGCTGTCACCTGAGCTCCGGAGTTCAGTCCGGCCTGTTTGCAGCTGTCATGAACTGAACTGCAATCAACAGAGAATCAATCACTCGGCGCTCACGGTTCAGTCCTGCAAACCCCGAGTTCAGTCTAGGCTGCATATCGGAGCTCAGGTGAGAGCTCCGGAGTTCAGTGCAGGTAACCGCAGTCAGGCCTGGTATTACTGGATATTCCTCCGGTAGCCAGTCCAACGCTGCCTCCCAGTATTGTCAGACACGGCCATTACACAGTACACAGCAGGGGCACATATATAAGATTAGCTTAGCACATGGACTTTTTTTTAAACACATCCAAATGTGGAAATTATTAATATTCCAAAATCTATTGATTAAAATTAACTTTGTTTATGTGAAAACCCTTCTAAACACATCTTTTTGACTTGATGAAGCTGCTATATGTACTATAAAAATTATTTTAAGAATTGCTGTATAATCCTATTTGAAGGTTTTCCTATCTAACTAAAATGAGTTCAGCTCTACCTGGATTAATAAAATTAATTAAAATTAATATTATACAGCCATAATAACATGGATTTTCAAAATAAGTACACCAGCCTCATCTTGTCCAAGAGAGCTATTACTAATATGTTCAATTTGTAATATGGAATCTGGTGACACATCGATTTGAGGCTTCAGTTTTTTACGTTAGCGCTATTTTTGTCCACTACATTCTACATTCGTTAATGGAGTAAAATGACAACTTACATTGAGTAACATTTTAAAACAAGACATATGTTCCCACTTGCTCTTCATCAAGTGTTCATTTGTGCCAAGCAGTACATCTTGTTCTGCTTCCAATACTACTAAATCTTCCAAATGGTCCATTTTCCTTTCAATGTCCGTTCTCTAAATAGTACAGTTTTGAAAATGCAGAGTTTTTGGATTTGCCTGAGTCCATAAAGCCTCTTGCATCCCATCTTCCAATAAAAGCTATTTTCAAGACAGTGGATATATATCAGAGGCACAAGCCCTGTCAACGGAAAAAACATCTTAATGTGGAAGCCGCAATCTTCAATCATCTTTTGCTTACACGGAAAGTGGCTTTAATTTTTTTGTAAACATTGAGCCGACAATGGTCGGTGCCGTAAATCAGTCAAGTGCTTAGTGGGCACAATGTCAATGAGTGGAAACAAGTCTGTAAATACATTTTACAAAAAGTGCACAGTAGACTGAACAACATGACACATTAACGGCTGATTGATAAATAGAAGCTTGGTGCAAAAAAATAAAATATAATAGCGTAAATCGAATACAAATCTCCATCCATTAGAACTGTTTTCAGCTGTATAATGCAGATCTTGCCTTGTGGCCCAAGAGTCAAGGGTGCTTTACACGCTGCGACATCACTAGCGATAGCTAGCGATGTCATGCGCGATAGCACCCGCCCCCGTCGTTCGTGCGACAATTGGTGATCGCTGCTGTAGCAAACATTATCACACGCACATACCTTTTCAACGAAGTCACTGTGACCGCTGAACAATCCCTCCTTCAAGGAGGAGGTGAGTTCGGCATCATAGCGACGTCACTGCGGCGTCACTAAGCAAGCGCCCAATAGCAGAGGAGGGGCGGAGATGAGCGGCCGGAATATCCCGCCCACCTCCTTACTTCCTCATTGCTGCTGGATGCAGGTAAGGAGATGTTCGTCGTTTCTGCGGCGTCACACATAGCGATGTGTGACGCCGCAGGAACAACGAACAACCAATGGCATGCACCACCAACGATCTTATGAAAAGGAGCGACGTGTCAACGTTCAACGATTTTTGACATTTCTGCGATCGTTGCTCGTCGCTCCTTGGTGTCACACGCTGCAATGTCGCTAACGGCGCCGGATGTGCGTCACTAACAACGTGACCCCGATGATATATCGTTAGCGATGTTGCAGCGTGTAAAGCACCCTTTACAGCTCTACTGGGTGGACCTTGAATGGCAGACCCAAAATCTATTAATAAACCTGTTAATTAGTTCAACCTCATGTCTTGTTAGCGTGTACAAAGTGTGGACAGCGATATCCCAGAGTTGACCCCTGGCAATAAAGGAAGACCCTTTTGCAATCCACTAGAGCTCCTAGCAAGATTCGGGTGGAAGCACTGCGCTGTATTGAGGTGAGAACTACCAGACACTTTGCCCAGGGAAGCAGCTTAAAAGGGTGTTACAGTTATGCCCGGGTGCCTCTAAAAACCCATGGAATCAACTTATGCGATCCTCAGAGTTGGGTCAACGCCGTGTATGAAAAAATAATATCGATGCATTAATACAATAGGACAAAGGCCAAAATGTACCTCCTGTGTCAATAAATGGAAAAAGGACTTGTGGTATTCTTTCCTTCGAGATAAGTTGGAGAAGTTCCCCATTCATGGTTCCTAAATTTTCATTGACAAAAGTCTCCAAGGAGATAAAAAAAAATTTGAAGCCTTGGAGCTGCCTGAAGTCATGAGCCGCCACAGCAGGAACTACCGCCTACCTTAGATGGAGCAAAATTGTACTCGGATGCCTGAAGGCCCCTGTTGTACAACTTGTAGCCTAAG
The DNA here is from genome assembly GCF_048569485.1 of Anomaloglossus baeobatrachus. Taxonomy (NCBI): domain Eukaryota; kingdom Metazoa; phylum Chordata; class Amphibia; order Anura; family Aromobatidae; genus Anomaloglossus; species Anomaloglossus baeobatrachus. Next base: position 135,768,951 of record NC_134363.1, on the reverse strand, counting down.
TAATAGCCTTAAATCGAGGACTCTTTATTGTTGGCCAAAGATTTCCCACTTCTTCTAAATGTAAACATTTTCTGAGGCCCTACTCTATGTGTGTTCCAGGGTGTATTGGAGTTCCTCTTTATAATTTTTGGCAGCCCTGGCACATACTGCATACACTTTACCAATCTAGGAGTCCTACTCCTTTCAAATGGAAAAAAAATGTTTTTTTGAGGACATTCTCTATGTGTATTCCAGGGTGTATTGCAATCCCTCTTTTCAATTTTTGATAGGCCTTACACTATGTGCATATGTTTCACCTTTCTAGGAGTCCCACTTCTTACAAATGGGAAACAAATGAGAGAAATCTCATGCACACGATTTCTTTTTTTTTTTCTGACTAAAATGGAAAACTAATGAATTTTTTAAAGAAGGCGCATGGCAATGCTTTCAGCATTTTTGCAGTGTTTTTGCAGCATTTTATCACCATTTAAAGCAATCAGGGTCCAAAAAACAATAAAAATGGTACATGTGAACATTATTTATACTCATTACTCGAGATGAGCACCCAAGCATTCTGATTTACGTGATTTGAGTAGTGAGCACCTGAGCATTTTAGCGCTTGTCCATCACTACTTTTCACGTTTACCTTCCACATTGCTTTAGTTCCTATGATGCACCTAAAAGTTTAATAGACTTCTTGAAAGTGGTTTTCAGCAGATGAGGGGTGCAGTTTTTAGAATGGTGTCACTTTTGGGTATTTTCTATCATGTAGGCCGCTCAAAATCAATTCAACTGTGATGTGGTTCCTACAAAAATTGGTTTTGTAAATTTTGTTGGAAAAATGAGAAAGTGCTGATGAACTTTTAATCCTTCTAAATTTGTAGCAGAAAAAAATGTTTCAAAAAGGTGCTTATGTAAAGTAGACATGTAACAAACGTTATTTATTAATGATTTTGTGTGATGGAACTATATGGTATAAGGGTATACAAATTAAAATTTTGAAAATTGGGAAATTTTCATTTTTTTTGTCAAATTTCCATTATTTTCATAAATAAACACAAATCATACCAACCAAAATGTACCAATAACATGAAACACAATGTGTTAAGAAAAAAAAAAAATTCTCATAATCATTGGTAGATATTGGAGCATTCTAGAGTTATTATTACTTCATTAAGTGACGCCGGTCAGAATTGTAAAATCTGGCCTAGTCAAGAAGGTGAAAACATTCTCAGGGATCAAAGGGTTAAACTATATGTTAAATGCCCTCCCCAAAAAATTAGAATCTTAGAAGTGTCATTTTTTTGTCATTGCATTTCCACAAAAATGCAATAAAAAGTGAACGTCGTATGCACCCCATAATGATATCAATAACTTCACGGTGCAAAAAAACTAGTTGCATTTTTTTTTCACAACTTTAAAAAAAAATTCATCACTAAAATAATTTAAAAAAAAAATGGACATCTTTGTTAATGCCATAATTGCACAGATGTGGAGAGTCATGTTGTCAGTGGCACAATGAATAATCAACCCCACCCCAAAAAGAGATGCAGAATTGCCTTTTTTTTTGCAATGTCAGCTCACTTAGATTTTTTTTTTCATGAATTCCAGTGCACTGTATGGCAAACTGAATGGTGCAATTCGGAAGAACAAATCATTCTGCAAAAAGCAAGCCCTCATAGGAATATATTGAGGATTTTTGAACAAGGGGATAAAAAACAAAAGGGCACAAACAAAAAACTCTGGGGTCTTTAAAGTAATAAAGCGTACATATACTTTATTTATTTTTTTAATAATAAAAGTTAATCGATGGGAGTCGAATGACTAGAGATAAGCGAACCACCCGCGGTTTGGTTTGCCGGACCAAACCGAACAAGGGGCTCGTTCGCGAACCTTTATCTAACCAAACTTCAAACCTTTATCGAACCTTTCCGAACCCCGTTAGATCCAATGGGAGGCCAAACGTAAGGCACAGAAAACACCTTTAGGGGATCAAAAAGCTTCCAAAACAGCAAAAATATGTTTTACAATCCAGCATCACTGTTTTGGCATAGCCATTAGCTTCCTAGGCTATTGACAGAAGAAATATAGAGGAGGATGAGAGACAGGGGTAGCGCCAGTGCTCCCATACCCCTGCCAGTACAGACAAGACAAGACCTATATAGTAGTCTCAAAATTAAAAAATACTTCCAGGGACACAGAAATTAAAAACTAAAATTTTTAAAAAATGTAAAAAAATTTAAAAAATGTAAAAATCAAAATTAGGTCTATCTACTCTAGAAAAGAGAAGACTTAGGGGAGACCTAATAAATATGTACAAGTATATCAGAAGGCAATACAAAGATTTCTCCCATGATCTGTTTGTACCAAGGACTGTGACAAGAACAGAGGGGCATTTTTTTTCGTTTGGAGGTAAGAAAATTTCTGCACCAGCATAGAAGAGGGTTCTTCACGGTAAGAGCAGTGAAGCTCTGGAACTCTCTTCCTGAGGAAGCGGTGCTGGCCAACTCATTGAATGATTTTAAGAGAGGAATGGATGCTTTTCTTATTAGTAACAGTGTAGAAGGTTATGAATAACATAATATTACAGGTAGATAGTTGACCCAGCTTTAGGAATCGGGAAGGAATTTTATTCCCTATGGGGAAAATTGGCTTCTACTCTGTGGGTTTTTGCCTTTCCCTGGTTCAACACGGCAGAACAGCTGCACTAAAAATAGGCTGAACTAGATGGACATAAGGTCTTCCTTCAGCCTTAGAAACTATGTTGCTATGTTACAACGGTACAGTAGCATCAATTGCCCCCCTCCCTATAGGGTGTTAAAAGAGCAGGGAGGTACGGTCCATACAACACATGTGCCTGCAGGCTGGCATTTTATTTTGAAAAAGTGAGCACACAGCAACCATGCCTTCCGCAGCAGCGCATCAAGGACATAATACTGACATAGAAATTGCAGTACAACCAGGTTGGTCCATGCAGTCCATATGTGATATCTCCCAGGCGTAGTGTCTCGCCCAGCCGTAGTGCCATCACTAGGTTTGCACCCTAATCGCACATGGCCTTCCCTAGCTCCAGGTTCTGTGGAGCCAGCCATTTCTCAAAGTCGGTCACCAAAGTACCAAGAGAGGTCCATGCAACACAAAGACCTGTAGTCCGGCGTTAGAAATAGAAAAAGGAAGACATGCTACAGTGACCGGTCTAGACCTCTTGGTCACAAAATCCTGGCACTACCCACAAGACATAAGATTCACCCCCATTTTGTAGTCTGGACATTTAAAATACAACCAGGGACATCGTGGTACAATAGCATAAATTGTCCCCTTCTACATGCTACAGTGACCCATCTAGGCCTCTTGGTCACTGAATCCTGACACTACCCACAAGACATAAGTTTCACACCCATTTTGTAGTCTGGACATTAAAAATCCTTCCAGGAACACAGCAGTACAGAAACATCAATTGCCCCCCTCTACATGCTACAGTGCCTCACCACTCAGAATTTGGTCACACCTTCAGAAAATACTGCATTTCTTTTCGTAATAACTGAAGAGTGGAGGCATTTTTCCTTTTTCTTGCATATTGTTACATCCCAGCCTGAACTTGCTCCAGTTACATCTGCTTCTATCACCACACACCCGCATATTCATTCATATTCAAGGATTCTGGTGTAGCTGGAATTTGTAATGCCACCCAACTAGTGTAAATGGGTGTGTGTGTCTTCCAGAATCTCAGAAGGTGTAATCAGCTCCCTTCTGTGACCAATACTGCCAACTTCTAGTAGTACGCTGAGAGTTTAAATAGAGTGTGGTACTACCACACTCTAAACTCTCAGCGTCCTAGTAGAAGTTGGCATTTATATAGTTATACTTACCCTGGTCTTTGTCTTCTGCTTTTCCCAATAATCTGACCTGCCTTGTGAAATACCCTTTGCTGACCCTGTACTGACTTTCCTGACCATTTTCCTTATTATTCTGGCTCTGACTTTGTCCTTCTGGATCTGACCTCGGTTATCCTCTAACTCCTGAATCTGGTCCTTTTCTATATAATGACACATTAAAAGTATATTTATTTTAGACTGAATGACTTTCCTATGAAAATTGAATGTTGAATTTATTACCTTCCAGCGTTTACGTGAGATGAGCGTTTTATTTACCAGGGGACCATTTACTGGAAAAGATTCAGCCATTAAACTGTTAGAATGAAGCATTAAAGTTTGTGGGATTGTACAAGCGAATCAAAATAGTCATGGTTGGGTTCATATAGCCATAATCTAGTTCGGTTATTCTTACGCGGAGGTAACGGAATGAATCCTGTTATATACCTGACCCTTAGTCAACATCTGCTTATACATCTCTAACATACGCTGCATGCTACAATGTATCTCTGAATCAATCACTCATCACTAATCACAAACTTGAGAGTCTCCTTAAATTCTAAAGTGTCTCCACTTCAATATGTTAATGACATAATAACATAGCATTTTTCCTCTAGGAAATATTAACTCTTTAATAGTCCAACATGTGCCTCTCCTATAGAGAACATTACTCACATTTCCCCAATGGGTGGGACCTCTAATTTCAGACATCTATTCATGGTAGAGAAAATAGTACATATTTAACAAAATGGAGCAAATGAAAACATAAAAAAGTAGGTAAATTTAATATATCTTATTGTGATATCCGCCTGGAACCACAGTCTCAGGATGGCTGACATTGACAGGCTAGAGGCAAGCCGCTCACTAAGCAGGATCCCAAGAACCCTGAAACCCTTTAAGCCCTATACAGGGATTTGGAATTACTACAGGGCCCCGGAGATCACTACCTGTGGATGGCTGCAATTCCAAGAAGAGTAGTTGTCAGACAGGGTCAAAGCAGGAGATATTGAAAAGGGACAAAATCGGCAGACAAGAGTGTAGTCAGGAAATCAGGCTATGGTCAAAACCGGAGATGGCAGTGAGGTACAAAAACAGCAGGCAGGAGAATAGTCAGAGAGCAGGCAGGGGTCAAAACACGGGAATCATTATGCAGATCAGGGCAAGAACCAGAGACAATCAGTGAACTGCAAGACTATATCTGGCAGCAACCAGCAGACAGGAGGGGGAATAAGAAGGGTGTGTGTCTTCCCATTGGCTGTAGCTAAAAGGTGGCAATTTCAGCTGAAAGACACACGCCGCCACCATCAGCCAGTGGTACAAGGAAACCCAGCTTAGTGGATGGCCGTAGCCTGTGACGACCAAAGCCACTGGTGCCAACTCCTCCCCTATCACCAGCATCACCCAAGGAGGAAATAAGGCGGCGCCGGGTGATCAAAGCAAAAGTTGCAGGAGCAGACACCGGTGGTAATGTGACATTTCCTAACTCTATCTAATTTTTTAAAAACAACAACACTGGAATAAACCTTAGTGTTTTTATTTTCCTGTACTGATTTTAATATTTTCTTAGTATTGTCAAAAGAAAATGATAGAATGATATAATTATAACCAAAATAGCTACAAAAAAATATTTAATTAGAGATGAGTGGACCCATTGAAATTTGGTTTCACGGACTTTAGATAAAGTTTGGTTTGGGACCCGGACTTGACTTGAACCTCATTGTAAGTCACTGATTGGCAGTTTGACTCTCCGTCCACATGCATCCAGCCATAAACAGATCACTTCCGGGGGAGGGAAGATGTATTTTTTTTCCCTTTTTCATTTTTGTACACACTACATCCGATAACGCTATTTTTACCCCCCGTGCGAATCATTCAACCGCTGCAGGAAGCTCGCACTGGGCCTAGCACCGGGCGTACCCAAGTACACTGATGCTCGCTTAAGTGGTTAACATACATAAAGTACCCAAATTCCAAACTCAAACATTGGTTTTTCTTTTTTTTTTCTATACTGTGTTCGATACAAACACCAAACTTTTATTTCACCCCTTCACCCCCAAGCCGGTTTTTACCTTCCTGATCACTGGCAAGTTATGCGGTAATAACTCTGTAATGCGTCAATATATTCCAGTGATTCTAATATTGTTTGTTTTGTGAGACATATTTAATCAAAGTAGTAAAGGTTAATCTATATGATTTGTGCTTATTTTTGAAAATATCAAAAATGTTACAAAAAAAGTTGTCGTTTTCAAACTTTGAATTTTTATGCCTTTAAATTAGATAGTTATATCACACAAAATCTAATATATAAAGCTCAGTGTATGTGTGTATGTGTGTGTATGTGTGTGTATGTCCGCTAAAGGAATCCGCACTGTTGCATGTACAATCACGAAAATTTGGCACAGACACTCCATGTGACTCAAGGAACGTCATAGACTATGTTTGGGTGGGAAAATTTAACCCTGTGCTTTCCAGTTAATCTATAAAAATCCTGGAGCCATTAAACTGAATGGAGCTGGGAGCTGCAAGCTATAAATAGCAACTGTCAGTGGTTGCTATAGGAACAAAATAAACTGTTAGTATAAGAAGCTTATGTGTGAGTTAAAAAGATGTCGGTGGTGAGACGGATAGAGAGAAAGAGACACGGGGAAAGACACAGACACAGGGAAATAGACAGCCGGGCAAAGAGACAGCCGGGCAAAGAGACAACCGAGCAAAGAGACAGCCCTGGAAAGAGACAGCCCTGAAAAGAGACAGCCCTGGAAAGAGACAGCCCTGGAAAGAGACAGCCCGGGAAAGAGACAGCCCGGGAAAGAGACAGCCCGGGAAAGAGACAGCCCGGGAAAGAGACAGCTAGGGAAAGAGGCAGAGCTAGAAACAGACAGCCGGGCAAAAAGACAGCTGGGCAAAAAGACAGCCGGGCAAAGAGACAGAGAGAGAGACAGACAGATACAGAGATTGAGACAGATAGACTGATGCAAATACAAACAGAGAGATAGAAACAGACAGACAAGGAAAGAGACAGACAGCGAGACACAGACAGAGACTGGGAGAGAGACAGAGAGACGGTTACTATCCCGGGCAACGCCCGGGTACTACAGCTAGTAGTTAATAAATAACATTTCCCACATGTCTACTTTACATCAGTGTAATATTTTAATCATACTTTTTTTGTTAGGAAGTTAGAAGGGCTCAAATTTTATCAACAATTTCTAATTTTTCTAACAAAATGTACAAAACCAATTGTTTTAGTGACCACATCACATTTGAAGTGACTTTGAGGGGTCTGTGTGACAGAAAATACTCAAAGTGACACCATTTATAAAAATGCACTTCTAAAATTAGTCAAGACCACATTCAAAAAGTTTATTAAGCCTTTAGATGCTTCACAGGAATTAAATTAATGTGGAAGGAAAAAAATAAAAAATGTACCTTTTTATACAAAAATATTGCTTTAGCCCCAAATTTTGCATTCTCACAAGGGTAACAGGAGAAACTGGACCATAATATTTGTTGTACAATTTCTCCTGAGTACGCTGATACCCCATATGTGGTGGAAAATTGCTGTTTGGGTGCATGGCAGGGCTCGAAAGAGAAGGCAAAATTGGCTGGAATTGCGGGTGCCATGTCAGATTGGTAGAGCCCCTTGCACAAAAACAGAACCCACTTTACAAACTACACCCCTCAATAAGTTTATATAGATGTGCAGTGATCATATTGACACTGCAGGTGTGTCACAGAATTTTATATCATTGGTTGAAGAAAAATATTTACAATTTTACCACAAAAATGTTGTTTTAGCTCAAGATTTTACATTTTTAGACTGGTAATTGAGTAAATTTGACACCAAAATGTATCATAATTTGAGATGAATGTGGCAATACCCCACTGTTCTGCTTACAAGACTTGCAAGAGAAGGAGCGCTTTTTCACTCGTGGAGCACTGATTTTCCTAAAATAGTTTGCAGACTCTATATACAGAGCCTCTAAAGGCTGCTTTACACGGTACGACCGATTGTGCAATTTCACAATCGATCGTACCCGCCCCCGTCCTTTTTGCGTCACGGGCAAATCGCTGCCCATGTAGCACAAAGTCGGTATCCCCCCGTCACACGTACTTACCTCTCATGCGACCACGCTGTGGGCGGCGAACGTCCACTTCCTGGAGTGGGAGGGACGTTCGGCGTCACAGCGACGTCACACGGCCGCCGACCAATGGAAGCGGAGGGGAGGAGATGATCGGGACGTAAACATCCCGCCCACTTCCTTCCTTCACATAGCCAGCGGCGGCTGTGTGACGCAGGTGAGCTGCTCTTCATCGTTCCCGGGGTGTCACATGGAGTGGCGTGTGCTACCACGGAAACGATGAACAACTAAATTAAACGATATTATGGAACCTAGCGACCAGTGCACGACTCACGATTTGTGAGCGATACTGCGTCGCTAGGAGGTGTCACACAGGCCGGCATCGCCAGCGATGCCAGATGTGCGTCACAGAAACCGTGACCCCGACGATCTATCGCACGATAGATTGTCTGGTGTAAAGCAGCCTTAAGTGTCAGAAGAGCAGAATCCCCCCATGCAACCACATTATAGTATCCAGTACATTGTAGTGCCCCATACATTGTCTTCAGAAGCAAGAGCTGAGTACTTTCACCCCATAAATTATGTAGGCTCTCCTCACTACAGCAATGACAAACGTGTGGACACTAAATGTGGTTTAGGCATATTGTGGGGCTCAGAAGTGAGGGGGCAATTGGATTCGGGATCATAAATTTTGCTGGGGGGGGGTTGGGAGTGAACTATAGAACTTTACCAGAACCTTTGTGTTACAGAAACATGGAAGCCCCCTATATTTCCATTGACAAATGACAGACTTGAGTGGGAATTTATATTTTTTTTTTTATGTGGATTGAATTGAAACTTTTATTGGTAACATTTTACTTAAAATTTGATATCACATTTATCCCATGCTCTACGCAGAGCACTTACATTGGTGTTTCCATCTAAATCTCCAAATAACATGATTCAGATTATACCCGTGAAGGATCTTTTTACTATAATGAGGCAGCAGAGTTACCCTGGACTCCATCTGGCCCCTGTTCAGCGATATATGTCTTTTCAGAAGTGCACAATAATGTGGTAGACTGTGCCTTTATGTAAACACTTAAAAAGACGGGCCTCACCTTGCCTGGATTATAGGCAAGAGTGAATCCAAAATTATCCCCCTGCCGCATTATAGTGAATGTTTGGTCAGGGGTTCATCTGAATAATGTATTTATTCATTTAGAGTGCAGGATAAATGTGAACTGAGCCTTACTGCAATCTTTGGGAGGAAGAATGAACAACTCAACAGCAGATTAAGAATTGGTTTTACTTATTTGTAAGTGATAAGACGGCTTTATTCTTTGGGTCAGTGCAATTATAGCAATAACAGTTAAATATATTTTTTTATATTTGGTGAATATCGCACATTAAAAAATGCTTGTCTTACAAAGAAAAGTTGTTGCTATAATTTTTCTAAATTTCTACTGACAGGTTCATCGAGAGAAAATAATCACTGATCTTGGGGAGACCAGCCAGAGAAAAACACTGCCGGCAGCCAGCAAAGGCGCTCAACACAGTGAAATCCTAGGTGCATTGCCCCCTGGGAAGTATGCAAATCAAAAAGCTCTGTGGAGCCTCTGTTAGAAGTTGCGACACGGAAAATAGCCAGATATCCCTCCAGGAAGGACCTAGTCAAGAAGTGGCTCTTTTTAGGAGACCACCATAACTACCATATTAAGTGTCCCTATTAGTCAATATCCAGCTCTTGACGAGTTTAAAGAAATGACAAGGGAAATACCAAGGCCAGGTAGCCATCCATAGACAGCTGTTTTGGGGTGTTGCCCCTCATCAGTGTGGAGTAGGATTCTGGCCAGGTGGGAGCAATGCCTAGCAGACCTGCAAGACAAAGCAATCACTGATCTCGAGGAGACCAGCCAGAGAAAAACACTGCTGGCAGCCAGCGAAGGGACTCAACACAGTGAAATCCTAGTTGCATTGCCCCTTGGGAATTATGCAAATCAAAAAGTTCCGTGGAGCCTCTGTTAGGAGTCTCGACACAGAAAATAGCCAGATATCCCTCCAGAAAGGACCTTGTCATATCTTTAAACTCATCAAGCGCTGGATATTGAGTAAAAGGGCCACTTAATATGGTGGTTATGGTGGTCTCCTAAAAAGAATCACTCCTTGGCTAGGTCCTGGGTTATTCATAGTGGTTCCTGCCCCCTGCCTGTCCATCCTCCCCCCTGTTATTTATGCTATTCTATTATAGAATCATTTTACTAAGTGACTAGAAAAACCTGTGCTGATGTCAAACCCACGTGACCATAAGGGGCAGGGCCTCAGCCAACATAGCTGATACTAGGAAGCAACATTATTTTTCTGTTGGCTATGGCCCCTCTCCTTCTGGTCACATGGGTATGACATCAGCACAGGTCCTTCTAGTCACTTAGTAAAATTATTCTATAATAGAATTAGCATAAATAAACAAGGGGAGATGGACAAGCCAGGGGGGGTGGGAATCAATATTAATACCCAACCTAGTTATCAGCAGATCCTCAGCTGCTGCCACTCAAAAAGCTCATTTTACAAACTTTACTTGCTTGTGTTTCAAAACCTATACAACTTAGCTGACATCTAAAGGTATGTATAGAATCAGCCTGATAGTGCCAGTATAGCACTGGCTTTAGGTTATATAGGAAAATGCTAGTGATTGGTTCTCTTTAATCATCAGGGGATCTCTGTTCTCCTCACATATGCTGGTCAGAGAGGTAAGAACCACTGTACATACACCATTCGTATTCTGTATATAATAACTGAAAAGAGAATAGGTAGAACATTTTGGGTGGGGACAAAGCACACCTCCTCGGCAGATACAATAGAGACTGTCCCATAGGTCCTTTTTTTCTTCGTGACATATCCTTATTGCAATTTCATGTTCTAAGAAAAATGTTTAACTAATTACAGACAAACAAGATAACAAAATAATTTCCCAATTACTAAGGCAGTGTAGCACTTGTTTTACTATTTGTGCTGGAGCTTCAGATAAAGTTCCGTGAGAACAAGAGAAAAGTTTCAACGCTTACCGTAATTGCCAGACTGACTATTAAATGGTAGCCTCTTTAAAGGGGTGGTTTCACGCCATTTTTTTTTATTTTCTGTAGGAGTTCTACTTACCTTTCTAGGCGTTTTCTCACATTTGTCTTCTGTTTCCAGTTCTGGCACTGAGCGGCGCTATCCTGCACGCTCAGTGCCGGTCACATGACCCCCTGGATCTGTGGCCGCCAGCATCCTCTGACGTCCCGGCATTTCCGGGCTCTCAAACAAGACGGGGTACGTCAGAGGGAGGCTGGCACCACTCAGATTGAGTGGACAGGGCTGTGGGCGGTAACTACCGCACATCACAGCCCAGCATCGAGGCGGAGGATCCGGAGGACGTCACTAGTGGAGCCGGCGTCCTGCAGATGGTGGAGGGCACGGGGCGCCAGTGTGCAGTACAGGGAAGGGGGGTTCTTCAGCTGAATCCCCCCTGCACGTAAGTATGTGATCACACTGTCCACCGCCCGCTCTGCTGCGATGTCAGGAGAACGGCCGGTGTCGGGCAGTGTGATCATCTGCTCTTCCCAGCAGCACTGCAGGACGCAGCAAGACACTGGCAGGCATGTCACCGCTGTGCTCTGCCATCTGTCCTGCTGCATGGGACCAACTGTGTGCACTCTGTCACCTGCACCACAAGTCACAGAGTGGAGGACAGTTGGTGACAGAGCACCTCTGCCCCCCCCCCCCGTTTCTTCCCCACTCTCTTCTCTCCCCCCACTCTTCTCCCCCTCCCCTCTTCCCCCTCTTCTCTGCCCCCCTCTTATCCCCCTCTCCTCTCACCCCTCTTTTCCCTCGCTCTGTTCCCCCCTCGCTCTCTCCCCCCTCTCGCTCTCTTTTCCTCCCCCCGCGCTCTCTTTTCCTCCCCCCCCGCGCTCTCTTTCCCTCTCCCCCATACTCTCTTTCCCTCCCCCCTCACTCTCTTTTCCTCCGCCCCCTCGCTCTCTTTTCCTCCGCCCCTCGCTCTCTTTTCCTCCCCCCCACGCTCTCTTTTCCTCCCCCCCACGCTCTCTTTTCCTCCCCCCGCGCTCTCTTTTCCTCCCCCGCGCTCTTTTCCTCCCCCCGCGCTCTCTTTTCCCTCTCCCCGCGCTCTCTTTTCCTTCCCCCCTCGCTCTCTTTTCCTCCCCCTCGCTCTCTTTTCCTCCCCCTCGCTCTCTTTTCCCCCCCCCTCGCTCTCTTTTCCTCCCCCCGCGCTCTCTTTTCCTCCCCCCGCGCTCTCTTTTCCTCCCCCCTGCGCTCTCTTTTCCTCCCCCCTGCGCTCTCTTTTCCCCCCCGCGCTCTCTTTTCCTCCCCCCGCGCTCTCTTTTCCTCCCCCCCACGCTCTCGTTTTCCTCCCCCCTCACTCTCTTTTCCTCCCCCCGCGCTCTCTTTCCCCCCCCGCGCTCCTCTTTCCCCCCCGCGCTCTCTTTTCCCCCCCGCGCTCTCTTTTCCTCCCCCCCGCGCTCTCTTTTCCTCCCCCTGCGCTCTCTTTTCCTCCCCCCCTGCGCTCTCTTTTACTCCCCCCCACGCTCTCTTTTCCTTCCCCCGCGCTCTCTCTCTTTTCCCTCGCTCTCTCCTGCATGGTCAGTACAGAAATCTCTCCATCGTGGAGGGGTGAGAGGGAGTAATAAACATGGAGTCCCCTACTGTGTCTGTGTATTTATTTCTAATAAAGTATTTTTCTCTGTGTGGTCTTTTTTTTTAAACCCTTTATTGGAGATTCTTAATGGCCAGGTCAAACTTGGCCTGACATTAAGAATCTCGGGCTTTATACCAGCTGGCAAAACATAGCTGGTATTAACCCCTTATTACCCAGCGTGCCACCTGCCACCAGGGCCACTGGAAGAGTTGGATACAGCGCCAGAAGATGGCGCTTCTATGAAAGCGCCATTTTCTGGGGCAGCTGTGGACTGCAATTCGCAGCAAGGGGCCCAGAAAGTTTGGGCACCCTTCACTGCGGATTCCAATCCCCAGCTGCCTAGTTGTACCTGGCTGGACTCAAAAATTCGGCAAAGCCCATGTCATTTTTTTTTTTTAATTATTTCATGAAATTCATGAAAATAAAAAAAAAAAAAGGGCTTCTCTATATTTTTGGTTTCCAGCCGGGTACAAATAGACAGCTGGGGGTTGGGGGAAGCCCGTAGCTGCCTGCTGTACCTGGCTAGCATACAAAAATATGGCGAAGCCCACGTCATTTTTTTAAAAAAGTTTTCAGGCAAAAACCTTTATAAAAAAAAATTGCTTCCCTGGATTTCTATTGCCAGTGAAAGTAACACCAAGCAGCGGGGGTTAGCAGCCAGTAGCTGCTTGGGTTACCCTTAGCAATAGAAAATGCAGCGGGAGCCCACAAACAATGTGATTTTTTGTTTGTTTTTTTTTTTTTAGTGAATTTTTAAAAAAAAAATCGACATGGGCTTCGCCCATCGAGCACCAGAGCATTTTACTGCTCAATTCATCCCAAGTAATCAGATGACTCCAGTGTCGGCCGATTACTTGTTCTGTGTCCCCCTGCATCCATTTCAGCGTGCACGGGCTGTGAGGTCAGCGGAGTTCAGTCCAGCACTGGAGTCAGCTGATCTGAACGCAGCTGAACTCCAGCCTGCACACGCTGCGATGGATGCAGGGGGAAATAGAACAAGTAAGGTCTAAGCCACACGGCGAGAAACACAGTGCGAGTGGAGTGCGATAAAACATCGCATTCCACTCGGACCAATATTAGCCTGTGTGTCAGCACACATGAGCGATTATTTTCTCCACCCTAATTGGACCGAGAAAACAATCGCAGCATGCTACAACTGTAATGCAAGACTCTCTCTTTTACCCATTCAAGTGTATGTGGTGAGAGAAAAATCGCACTGCACTTGCGGTACATCGGTGCACTACGGAGGAGAGATGGAGAGAAATCCCTCCCACCCCTCCTCAGTGCTGGCCCACCCCTCGACTGCCGGTCCACCCCCGCTGCTGAGGTCTGCTTGCACAGTCGGACCTCAGTCGCAGGGACACACGCATGACACTCAGCTCTGCTGTACTGAGCGTGAGCCGAGTGTAATGCGAGGGGATCGCAGTAATCCCCGTGTGGCCCCAGCCTGATCGGCCGACACTTGAGTCAGCTGATCTGAACTCAGCTGAACTCCTGTACACACAGCCCGCACACACAGCCCGCACACGGTCACATGTAATCGGCAGCAGGCAGCGACTGCTGTTAAGGCTACATTCACATGACCGTTCCGTTTTTGCGGGCCACAAAAAATGGTCCTTTTGTTTCACGGATGCATCCTAGTGGCATCCGTGTGACATCTGCGTGCCTTCCGGGTTTTTTTGCGGACCGCAAAAAACGGAAGCAGCAAGAAAGATAAATACATGAGTAGATATAGAGATGGATAGATAGATATAGAGACAGAGGGATAGAGGGATGAATGAATGAATGAATAGAGGGCTGGATAGATAGATAGATAGATAAGAAAGACATATATAATGTCCTACCCCCCTGCATATTCTAAGCTGGCACCCTTTTGTGACTGTCATGTGGCACTAAGGTGCTTAGTCTTGTATTTAGCCAAAAAATAAATAAAAAAAAAATGACGACATGCGGTCCCCCTATCTTTTGTAGCCAGCTAGGGTAAAGCAAATGGCTGCAGCCTGCAAACCACAGCTGGCAGCTTCACCTTGGCTGGTAATCCAAAACATAGGCCCCCCCACACTGTTATTTTAAATTAACTAAATAATTTAATACAAAAAACACGGGGTCCCCCGAAATTGGATCACCAGCCAAGGTAAAGCGGACAGCTGTGGTCTGGTATTCTCAGACTAGGGAGGTTCACCGTTATTGGACACTCCCCAGCCTAAAAATAGCAGGCTGCAGCTGCCCCAGAAGTAGCGCATCCATTAGATGTGCCAGTCCTGGTGCTTCGCGCCAGCTCATCCCGTTGCCCTGGTGCTGTGGCAAACGGGGTAATATATGGTGTTAATACCAGATGTGTAATGTCACCTGGCATCAAGCCCTGGAGTTAGTGATGTCAGGCGTGTATCAGATACCCGACATCACCAACCCAGGCAGTAATAAAAAACAAAAAAAATAGACAACAAACACATTTTTTATTTGAAAAAACACTCCCCAACACATTCCCTCTTTCACCAATTTATTAGACAGAAAAACAAATCCAGGTCTGGTGTAATACAAGGGGGTCCCACGATGATCCATACCATAGTCAATGTCCCAGTCAATGAAGAACAGAATGTTCCCTATTTGCTGGGAGAGCCATGCAGTGACCTGAGCTAACATCAATAGGTCAGCCCAGGTCACTGCAGGGCATGACGAGTGCTGCTATCAGGAGGTTAGCGAGGTATATTACCTGCGATGATCGCTGAACTCCTGACAGCAGCGCTGTCACCGAGTTCAATGACCGCCGCCTTCAAAAACAAAGTATCGCGAGCGGCCCGTGACGTTACCACTAGTCACAGTCTCGGGTCGACAGCGAGAGGTGATGTGACAAGCAGCGGGCATAGAAGGCAGTGACGACCGCTGACGTCAGGAGGGCAGGACTTCATCACCGTATGTAATGAACTTACTAACCTCCTGACGGTAGTGCTTGTCATCCCCGCGGCTGCTGACACTGCAGTGCGGGCCGCTGCTGACACTGCTGAGCGGGCAGCCGCGGGGCTGGGGCTGGAGCGGGACACTGACTGCACGGGCACCCAACGGAAGTCACATGGAAGTGCTTCCGTGTTACTTCCAGGAATTTTGTGGACCCATTGACTTGTATTGAGTCACGGTTCGTTATTACGGAACAGAATAGGACATGTTCTATAATAACGGAGCGGACATACGGCATCCGATATGTTTTTTTTTTTGTAGGATCGGATGCACATGGAAGTGCTACCGCGTGCCATCCGATCCTACACAAAAGACATTGAAAAGATGGTCCTGTCTGTGGGGCCGCAAAAAACCAGGAACTGACCAGGACAAACGGAATGGTCATGTGAATGAGCCCACCTGCAGCCATTGCAGCGTGTGCGGGCTGTGAGATCAGGAGTCAGCTGACTCCAGCGCCGGACGATAAATTCTGTGTCCCGCTGCAGAAGGATCCGGTAAAATAACGGTTGCATGCGCTGCACATTTAATCCACAGGATCAGGTCATATGCGGTTTGCGGATGATGCGGACGACACACAGACTAGGCAAGAGGGAAAAAAGCAATCTCATCACCCCGTCACTTTTTTTTCCCCAATTATTTTTTTCACATGTTGCGCCGGCTAATAATCATAATTTCTGTGTACACACACACACACACACACACACACACACTCACACACACACACACACTCACACACAAACACTCACAAACACACACAAACACTCACAAACTCACACACACTCACGCACAAACACTCACAAAAACACACACACACACACTCACACTATACACACACACACACACACTCACAAACACACACACTCACACACACTTTCTTTCCCTGGTTGTGTGCAGAGCTGGCAGCTTCGGATGTCTCTGTGTGATTTCTCTCATCCACACAGGGAAGAGGCAGAGAGGAGGCTTTTTGGGTGGAGAGGAGAGTGGGGTGTTACATACAGTGGGTGTGTTAGATAAGCTAGACACCGCCCTAGAGCCACAAAGAATTCTGGAACTTGTAGGAACTGAACACAGGAAGTCAGAGGAGAGATTAACCCCATCAGAGCTGGAGCCAGCAATGAGCATGTGCTGCTAGTGCACAATAAAACCTAATTTTGCTGAAAAAACATAATAGATGTGTTGAGGGGCACATATTAGCAAGATTTATCAGAAAAAAAAAAAATCAGTTTTGGTAACTGGACTTCTTTAATTTCTCCAATCTCTCCATGTTGTTTTCCACATTATTCCATTTGTTACTTATTGAAATTGTCTTAAGGCTGCTTTACACGCAACAGCATCGCTAACGAGATGTCGTTGGGGTCACGGAATTCATGACGCACATCCAGCCTCGTTAGCAACATCGTTGCGTGTAACACATACAACAGCTAACGATGTAAAATACTCACCAAGTCGTTGATTGTTGACACGTCGTCCATTTCCCAAATATCGTTCCTTGTTCTGGACGCAGGCTGTTCGTTATTCCTGAGACATCACACATCGCTACGTGTGACACCCCAGGAACGACGAACAACACCGTACCTGCGTCCTCCAGCAACGAGGTGGGCATGACTTTCCTGCGGCTAGTCTCCGCCCCTCCGCTTCAATTGGACGCCTGTCATGTGACGACGCTGTAACGCCACACGAACCGTCCCCTTAGAAAAGAGGCTGTTTGCCATCCACAGCGATGTCGTTAGGAAGGTACAGTGCTATGCAGAAGTTTGAGCACCACTGGTCAAAATTACTGTTATTGTGAACTGTTAATCAAGTTGAAAATGAAATGATCTCTAAAAGGCATAAAGTTAAAGATGACACATTTCCTTTATATTTTAGGTAAGAACAAAAAAAAATATTTTCATCTTTAACATTTTAAAAACTACAAAAATGAAAATGGG
The DNA here is from genome assembly GCF_048569485.1 of Anomaloglossus baeobatrachus. Taxonomy (NCBI): domain Eukaryota; kingdom Metazoa; phylum Chordata; class Amphibia; order Anura; family Aromobatidae; genus Anomaloglossus; species Anomaloglossus baeobatrachus. The sequence continues at coordinate 135,751,463 of NC_134363.1, read as the reverse complement.
CCAATGCAAAAGTTTGAATACCCTTGGAGATTTGTGTGCACAGATAACTTTGACTATCATTTCAGACCTTAATTAGCCTGTTAGGTTTGTGGCTTGTTTATTATCATAGTTAGGAAAGGGCAGGTGATGCAAATTTCACAGCTTTATAAAAACCCAGCTTCCTCTAACCTTGTGCAAATAAATGGGATATCAGTGCAAGTTTGCAAAAACTTCAAGAACAAGGGTTTATTAATAGGTTCAATAAAAAACGGACAATTACGGACAACGCGTTTCAGCTAACAAAAGCCTTCATCAGGTATAGTCTACCTGATGAAGGTTTTTGTTCGCTGAAATGCGTTGTCCGTAATTGTCCGTTTTTTATTGAACCTATTAATAAACCCTTGTTCTTGAAGTTTTTGCAAACTTGCACTGATATCCCATTTATCCTCCGGAAGCGCCGAAAGGAATTTTCTATTTACTCCATTATCCACGTGGGAGCACCTGTTCAGGACTCTCATTGTTTTTCCCGAGGGTGCTGCATACCGGAGGATTAATAAAAGAGTTGATCCACCGCACGGATCATACTAGTGAAAACAGAAGAAATCTGCACGGTGAGTGTAAAATTCATACGATCATTTCAATCTGTGTTTACATACATCTACACTTAGATTTGGCGCCCCATTGTCCTCTCTTTTTTTCTTTTTTTCTTTCCTTTATCTTGTGCAAATAAAACAACAGCCATGGGTTTTTCAAAGCAGCTGCCTAGCACTCTGAAAATCAAAATGGTGAAGGCCCACAAAGCAGAAGAAAGCTAGAAGAAAATAGCAAAGCGTTTTCAAGTTGCCCTTTCCTCAGATCGAAAAGTAATTCAGAAATGGCACTTACAGAAACAGTGGAGGTCAGGATAAGGTGTAGAAAAACAAGCAAAATTTCTGTGAGAGCTGCTCGTAGGATTGCTAGAGTGGCAAATCAGAACCTTCACTTCACTGCAAAAGTCCTTCAGGAAGATTTAGCCGATTCTGGAGTTGTGGTACATTATTCTACTGTTCAGAGACACCTACAGAAAAATGGCCTTCATGGAAGAGTCATCTGAAGAAAACCTCTCCCGCGTCCTAACCATAAAATTTAGCATCAGAAGTATGCAAAATAACATCTAAACAAGACTGATGTATTTTGGAAACAAGTCGTGTTAACTGATGAGGTTAAAATAGAACTCCTTGGCCACAATGATCAAACCAAATGTTTGGAAAAAAAAGGAGACAGAATATCATGACAAGAATATCTCGCCAACCATTAAGCATGGGGGTGGATTAATCATGCTTTGGGTTGTGTTCTATCCAATGGCACTGGGAACATTTCACTGGTAGAGGGAAGAATGGATTCAATTAAAGTTTAACAAATTCTTCAAGCAAACATAACACCATCTGTAAAAAAGCTGAAGTTGAAAAGAGGATGACTTCTACAAATCGATAAGGATCCTAAACACAATTCAAAATCCACATTAGCCTATGTCAAAAGGTACAAGCTGAAGGTTTTACAATGGCTCTCACAGTCCCCTGATCTGAACATCATTGAAAATCTGTGGCTAGACCGCAAAATAGCAGTGCATGCAAGAGGACCCAGGAATCTTACAGAACAAGAAGACTTTTCCAAGGAAGAAAGTATGAAATCCCTCAAACAAGAATTGAAAGACTCTTGGCTGGCTACTAAAAACATTTACAAGCTTTGATACTTGCCAAAGGGGGTGCTGCAGGGTACTAACTATGCAGGGTACCCAATATTTTGCATTGGCCAACTTTATTTTTTGTTGTGAATTTAAAAATGTAAAATATATATATATATATATATATTTTTTTTTTTTTGTCTAAAATGCAGAGAATATGTGTCATCCTTAACTGTATGGCTTTTACAGATAATTTCATCTTCAACTTGCTTAATTGTTTAGAATATCAGTAAACGTGACCAGTGGTGCTCAGACTTTTGCATGGCACTGTAAGTATGTGTGATGCTAGTAGCAAGTTTGTCCGCCATGGGCACAAACGACGGGGGCGGGTGCGAACGCTAGCGACATCGCTAGTGATGCCGCAGCGTATAAAGCCCCCTTCAATGATGTGAAATAAGGAGCAATCAGGCAGTAGGGATGGAAACATTGAACAAAGTGCCATTTAAGAGTAATTTTTAATATTGAAGCCAAAAGATCTCCTCCTAGGTTCTCAAACTGGCCGAGGTCCATTGTACCTTCCAATAATCCACCCTGGCTTCTTTAAGTAATATTGGTACCTATTTGGTGGTAATCACCACTAATGTATGACCATGGTGTCAGAGAAAGAATATATATGATCTAATTTATCAATTTTTATGACATTTTCTATCATCCTCATGAGAATTCTTGTCTTAAAAGAGAAGAATATATCAAGTTAATTAAAGATAAAATTGTAAATTCCGCAGAACGACGCAGCTAATTATTCATTTTTGTAATTCATTTTTATCATTAGTGATAATCGGGATGTGATGCCATTCTTTCTTCAGTCATTGAACAGCCTCCTAATTTTGCAACATGTCATTAGACCTGATATTACAAATGTTTTGTACATCGTTCTCATTATGATAGCTCTTACTCATACTGATTATTCCAACAGAGTAACTAAATACATCTGTTATCTGCTACAATTTCTACAGTTTAGGAACTCCAATGAAGGATAATAATTGCTCTTTACAATGTTTGTAATAGTCAAGCTTATTAAAATGATGATATCTGTTACAAATGGAAACAATAAAGGGTTCACTGAGTGTAAGGCCTCATGAATATGACTGTAATTTAGCTCTGTACTATTTGTATGGCGCTATAAAACTGCACCCAATGGTTTACGTTTCAGAATCCTGTTGGCACAGGCTATCCAACATCACGATCAGGACCCGCTAAGGACCCGCTACGTCCTGGATGTGGCGGGTCCTGGCCTGCAGGGACGCGAGTTTCCTCCGCAGGAGACTGCAGCTGCCCGTGCCCATGATCAAGGTTCGGGACGCTGCAATCTCTCACTTCTTTTCTCCCTACTGAGGGCGCTTGCGACTCCGCAGAAAAGAATTAACATGCTGCCGCCTGGAAAGCCGCCCTATAAGTCAGTTTACGCTGTTGGCCGCACACACACAGTGGGCAGGAAATTTCTATAAATTCCATCTACTGGGCTTGTACTATACAACGCAGCGTTTTGAACCCAGTGAAAACAATCTACCTCCAAAACGCTGCAAACACTGATCACAGGCACACAGCCTAAGGGGCACTTTGCACACTACAACATCGCAGGTGCGTTGTCGGTGGGGTCATGTCAAAAGTGACGCACTTGCGGCGTGGCTCTCGACATCGTAGTGTGTAAATCATAGATGATATGATTAACGAGCACAAAAGCGTCGTAATCGTATCATCGGTGTAGTGTCGGGGAATTCCATAATTACACTGCTGCGATGGTGCGATGTTATTCCTCACTCCTGCGGCAGCACACATCGCTGTGTCTGATGCCGTTGGAGCGAGGAACATCACCTTACCTGCTACCCGCAGCTCATGCCGACTATGCTGAAGGAAGGAGGCGGGCGGGATGTTTAAGTCCCGCTCTGCTCCGCCCCTCCGCTGCTATTTGCCGCCTGCCGTGTGACATCGCAGTGAGGCCACACGACCCGCCCCCTTAATAAGAAGGCGGTTCGCCGGCCAGAGTGATGTGGCAGGACAGGTGAGTGCATGTGAAGCTGCCGTAGCGATAATGTTCACTACGCCAGCAATCACAAGATATCGCAGCTGTGACGGGGGCGGGGACTATCGCGCTCAGCATCGCAAGCATCGGCTGCTCATCATGTGAACCACATCTGAATTTGTGTATGGATTTTGCCTTTTTTAACAATAGTTTTATTGGAGAAAAAAAATTCTGTACACTACCATCTTATTTCAGGTAACAACAGAGAAAATAAAGTTAATGTCATTTATAAAACTACAAGAGAACAGCAGCCAAGGTTAAATTTGCCTTGTAATGCCCTATGAAAAGGTGTAGTCTTTGCTGCAAAGGTCCCTAGTAGAGATGAGCGGTGTTTGAATCGAACTGTTCGCCAATCTCAAATTCAACCTGTTTTAGGCGATGTTCGAGTCGTTCGACGAACGCGAACAATTAGCTTCAAGTTCGACAGTTTGAGGTTATGTTCGATAACGGTTCGATCACCAAAAGCGTAACTGGCTTTTCATAGTAATACTGTCATTCACTGTTAATAGAGCGGAACCTTGGTTAATGAGAACAATCCGTTCTGGGAGTGTGCTTGTTAACCAAGTTACTCTTTCAGCAAAGCAAGATTTCCCATAGGAAATCATTGCAATGCTGACAATTCCTTCCACAACTTGTTAAATATCCCATCCTGGTCCCCTATCGTACCATTCCACACATGCACAGACACACACAAACACACACAAACATACACAAACATGCATGCACACACACATATTATGCCAACCTTACCTTCCGGTCCATCGCCGGCCTGCTGGGACTTGCAGTTCACCAGTAAAAGATGTGTATCGGGTAACCATAGCGACCAATGTTGGAAATTCCGCTGCCAGAGCGCTGATGTCAAAGGCAGGAGCCGCTTGCCTCTGATTGGCAGCGCGCTGACTTTGAGTAGTGTCTGACAGAGGGAGGAAGTTCCGGCATCTGTCGCTATGGTTACCCAATACACGTCCTGTAGCAGCTAACTACGTGTATGGGGTAACCATAGCGACGAGGGAGCAACTTCCTCTGTCAAACGCTACTCAAAGGCAGTGCACTGGCCAATCAGAGGCAAGCGGCACCTGCCTTTGACGTCAGTGCTCTGTCAGCGGAAGTTCCGGCATCGGTCGCGATGGTTACCCCATACACATCTTGTACCGGCGAACGGCAAGTCACGGGAGGCCGGCGATGGAACGGAAGGTAAGGTGAGCATTATATGTGTGTGCGTTCGTGTTTGTATGTGTTTGTGTTTGCCTGCCATTGTTGTCAATGGTGTTCGAAAGTGTTCGACGAACGTTCGTCGAGCGTTCAACGAACACACCCGCTGTTCGACGAACCGAACTCGAACACTAGGGTGGTGGCTCATCTCTAGTCCCTCGTTGTGTCCATGGAGTTGCTGTTGGCAGGAGGTGCAAGTTGGCAGCAAGATTGTTAACAACCCTGAGCTAAAACCAGAGGAAGTTAAGCCAATAATGTACAAAATGTGTAAGATAGCCAGGGTCAAGTCCATAAATATGGAAGTAGTGAAAGAATGAGGAGGCAATAGAAGGGTTCAACAGAACAGGATCAAATCCTACTGGTTAAGAAAAAGAATAGTATTACGGTAGTAGCGGTAGTAGTTGTAAGCTAGGTGAGAAATCAGAATGGCAATCAGAATATGTTGCAGCAGGAGGAGGAGGCTATGCAAATTTTGCTGGCAGGTGAGTGCACTGCCCACCAGGAGAGGTGAAAGTTGTTCTTATTAAATAATGTTGGTGGTGACTAGAGATGAGCAAGCCTTTGGAAGTTCAGTTGGGCAGGTACATTCAAATCTTGAAAAAGTTTGTTTTTTGACCCTGACTTGATCCGAACTTTAATGAAAGTCAGTAATTGGGCAGTTCGTGTCTCCACCCTCATGCTGCCAGCCCTAAGCAGTACATTTCCGGCAGAGGGTGGGCGAGATTTTTAACTTTTTTTTTGTGTGTGCACATTACTTATGATCACGTTGATTTTACCCCAGTGAAAGCCATTAAAACATGGCAAGTACCCTGCATAGGATTGAACATCACTCATACTAAAGCACAGGAGCTGCTCACTTCAGTGGTTGCACTCACTCAAACTTCAAACTCAAACTTTGTTTTTTTGGAAGTCGGTTCCGAACTCTGAACATCGAACCTCAAGTTCACTCATCTCTAGTGGTGAATATTTTATGGGAAGATTCAGTCATTTGAAAAATCAGTTATACTTGATAGATAAAAAAAAGTATGAAGGACCAAATTCCCTGAAATTCACCGTTCCATGCAAATTCAAACACTTTGCTACTTGATTTGTGAGGATTGCAAAAAAAATATTAAAAAATTGACCTGCACTATTTTTCATGCCTCCTTCACACATTCGTATGACAAGTATGTGTGGTGTCCATTCTCATACGTACTGAAGCATACTAATTAAAATCAATGGTTATACTCACACATACACGTTATCACACAGATCCTGTGTTCCTGTGAACCACACAGAGCCATGTTTGGTTTATTTCCGGCTACCTTCTATGTAACCCGGCTGCAGTGAACTTATGCAACCTTATGATGTCACCACTTCTCCCAGCCGGCACCTCTCACAGAGCACGGTGTGAAACCTAGTAGTGGCTGCTGTTACAGCCTATAGGGTTTTATTCTCTGAACGAGGCTCCATACACTAGGCGACTGAGTCGAGCAACGTCGCGGGACCTCCATATGGATTATGTCAGAGCTGTGTGGGAGTTCTTTTGGGAATTAATTGGTGATCGAGGGACTGTGTACTGTCTTTATTTCTTTACTTCTCTCTTTTATGCCTTTAGTTTCACTTTTATAGACTAATTTAGATTTGTTGGATTGTGCCGGCTCTTCATGACTTTTTTTTTCACAGTTGACATCAACTTCAAAAACCATTACGCTGATTGCCACTGCATGAGGGCAATTGTCAAGAGCCAAGCAAAGTGCCAGAATTAGCGCATATAATGGATATGTGATTCTGGGATAGCTGCAGGTTGATATTTTTAGGCTGCTAAGGGCCCAATACCATGCACCTTCCCATCCTGATAATACCAGCCCCCAGCTGACTACTTTAACTTGGCTGATTATCGAGAATAGGTCGGATCCCACACCATTTTATTTTAATTATTTTAAAAAATAACTTTAAAAAATGGCAGGGGATCTCTTCTATTTTTGATAGCAAGCCAAGGTACAGCAGACCGCTGAGGGTTGCAGCCCATAGCTGTCTGCCTTACCTATGCTAGTTATCAAAAATAGGTAGGGGCCTATGTAATTTTTTTTTTAATTTAAGAAATTATCTATATATGTATCTATTGTATATCTATATTTATTAATCTACCTATCTATTATCTCTCTATCTATCTATCTCTATCCATCTGTCTATCTATCTATCTCTAGCCATTTGTCTATCTATCTTTGCATGTCTTTAACACATAAAGAGCCATTAATTTCAGTGTCATGTGTTTTTTTTTCGGTACTTGTCACATGGATGCCAAAAGGATTTCACATGGATAGCCAAACGGATAGACAAAATGCACCTTGCAGCAAGTACATTTTTTTCAACAGACATGTGAAATGGACCTTATTCTGCAGAAGCATCAGGAAAAAGGCTAATGAGATTTTGCACACCTGTGCAGGCCTCCCTTGCAGCTATGACATCAGATAGTGAATTACAGCTTGTGGTGCAGGTTATCGGACCTTTAAGGCCTCAAATGTCAGTGAGAAACACACACGTTTTTCACGGACATGTTAAAGGTGTGTATGGCCCATCCATGTGCCGTGATTTTGGCACACGCGTGTTTTCCGTGTGCTATCTGTGATAGCACATAGAGAGCAGGAACTTTTTACTCACATGTCCCTGCCACTGCTGTCCATGGTGCTGATGTCTCCGGCCATGCAATCAAACTTGCTTCCGGGTCAGCGGTGCAGTAAATATGCATGAGCATAATGAGCAGGTCCTGAAGCAAGTGACAGCAGCATCGAAGACAGCAGCGCTGGAGACAGGTGAGTATAGAAAATCATTTTATTTCAAAGAAACGTGAAATCATGGAGAAGCCCGAAGATAAATCCTTCTGCCAGCCAAAAAATTAATACCGTAGCCTGCAACTTATAAAAATGGCAATCATCATTAAGTGAAAATTCACTGAACGTCGTAAAATACTGAAGGAAGGCCGTAGCCAATTGTAAAAAAAAAAATCCGATTACGTCGTCATTGATAATATGAAATTTTGCCCCAGCAGATTCATCTATGGAAGC